>NC_060144.1:355945191-356248004 GCF_021461385.2 Schistocerca piceifrons | reverse complement strand
GTCACATTTTCGCCAAGTGTTGAAGTGTCGGTAGAAACAAATAATGTATCATGAATAATAAAGTGCATAATACTGTATGTATAATTTTCTTTCAATAAACGGCATGAATAAGATAAAACTTTTAGTATTTTTTCTGCTTGGAACGGATTATCGTATTTTATTTTAATTTATATGGAATAAATTGTTTCACTTAATGAGTGTTTTATACTACAAGTAAAATTCTGGTATGAATTATGCTCACTAAGCGAGGTTCCACTGTAGTGTTCTGGTAGAGTTTCCACTGGAAGAACTGATGTAGGACATTACAGTTTTGATATGGGAACCATTAGTAAAGCGACTTGGCTGACATCACAGAAGCCCAAAAAGTTACAAGTAGGGGTGACAGACCTCTGTATAGAGAAGAGGACGCATCAGTGTTGCCTGAGGTTAGACCTATGTCAGTTGGCAGTCCAACTTAGTTACAGCATAAGCTTTGTATTTGTTCATTTGATGTTGATTAAATCTCAGCATGCACAGTCGCATAGACAGTGGCTTTTAACTGGTGCTTGAAAGTGTGTTTTTGCTGATGACAATATCTACAGTCTTAGAGAGTGGTGATTAACTGAACATAGTATATATGGCAAGTCATACATCATCACTCACCCAAATTTAAGTTGGATGATGCTGATTGCATAGTTGTGTATTGGCACACTGATGCAGTAGCTTACTGCTGATGGCCATATGGATGTGACTGAGTGGTTAGAGTTGTTTTTTTCCCCCCACCGAGAATTCACTGACTTTTAGATACAAGCAGCTAATTTGGTAGGTAGGGCGCATTTGTCTTGTCAGTCAGAATTAGTTGCAGTCGCACAAGCTCCTTTTATTTCTATGAGTACTACTGTCAGTTTTGTTTAAATTCTGTTTTTTGGCTGGTTCCTTCTGTTGGTGCGAACTGCTGTGTGCCCAATGATGGAACAAGCTGAATTCATAACAGAAGGGAAGTTAACCATGTTCAAGTTGGATGTCTTCTTCCCTTGTTATAGTAGTGTGCGCCTAAGATGGCGGTTGGTAGGTTGCTGCACAGTGGCAAGGGGGATTGTACTACACAATGCTCCAGCCAATAGCATCATTTTCCAGGTCAGTCTGTGTTATAGAGCACATAGCATTGATTTTCATGTTAGTTTAGGTGTGGTGAAGGTACTCAGCCACTGTAGTGTTCATTATGGGTGGCATCTACATCTGAATCTACATCTATACTTTGCAACCACTATGAAATAATGGCAGAGCTTACATCCCATTGTACATGTTATTAGGTTTTTGCCCTGTTCCATTCACACACGAAGGGCAGAAAGAATGATTGTTTAAATGCCCCTGTGCATGCTGTTATTAATCTAATTTTGTCTCATGATCCCTTTGTGAGTCATACAAAGGGGGTTGTAGTATATTCCTAGGGTCATCAATAAAAGCCAGTTCTTGAAACACTGTAAGTAGGCTTTCTTGGGATCAGTTACATTTGTCTTGAAGAGTTTGCCAGTTGAGTTTCTTCAGCATCTCTATGACACTATTTGACTGGTCAAACAAACATGTGACTCTTTGTCCTGCTCTTCTCTGTACATTCCAAATATCCCCTGTTATTGATATTTGTTATGGGTCCCACACACTTCAGCAGTACTGTAGAATGGGTCGCATGAGAGATTTGTAGACTGATAGCATTTCTCCATTATTCTACTAATAAACCAAAGACTACTGCATGTTGTACCCATGACTAAGCCTGTGTGATCATTCCATTTCACAAACCGCAATGTGTTACACCAATTTTTTGTATAAGTTGGCCAATTACAACTGTGACTCATTGATATTATAGTTATAGGATACTACATTTTTTTCATTTTGTGGAGTGCTCAAATTTACATTTCTGAACATTTAAAGCAAGTTGCCAACTTCTGCACCTCTTTGAAGTCTTATCAAGATCTGACTGAATATTTATGTAGATTCTTTTGGACAGTTCTTTATTACAGACAGCTGCATCATGTATAAAAAGTCTGAGGTTACTATTAATATTGTCCATGACATCATCAATATACAACATGAACAGCAGTAGTCGCAACACACTTTCCTGGGGCACACCTGAAATTACTTCTACATCTGACAATGGCTCTCTACCCAAGGTAACCTCCATACCAAAAAGTATTCAGTCCAGTCATAAATTTTTCCTGATACACCGTATGATCTTACTTTAAACAATAATCATAGATTTGGTACTGACTCAAATGCTTTTCCGAAATCAAAATATGTTGTATCTACATGACTGAATTGATCCAAAGCATTATTTATATCATGTGAGAGACGTGTATATTGTGTTCTGCCTGATTGATGATTTTGGACTGCATGCTGATGAGCATGGAGGAGGTCATTCTGTTCAAGATACCTCATTATGTTTGAACTCAGAATATGTTATAAGATTCTACAACAAATTGATGTCAAGGATATTGGACAGCAGTTTTGTGGATCACTTATAATACCCTTGCTTTATTCCAACTACTGAGCAAGGTTTTCTGTTTGGCAATCAACGGTAGTTTATAGTTAGTAGAGGGGCTAACTCAGCAATTAATTCAGAATACAATCTGATGGGGATTCCAACATACCCTGGAGCTTAGCTCAGTTTTATCAATTTCGACTGTTTCTCAATACCCTTGACACCAACACTTATTCCACTCATCTTTTCAATGGCAGAAGGATTAAATTGAGGCGATTTTCCTGGGTTTTCCTTTGTGAAGGAACTTTTGAAAATTGAGTTAAGCATTTCAGCTTTTGCTTAGCTTCCCCCAGTTTCTATTCCTGTCTAATTCTCAAGTGACTAGACACTAACTGAAGCAAGCACAACAGGTTTTACTTTAAGAAGTGAAAGAGAGAGTTCTCCAAGTGTAAAATTTTTCTGGAGAGAGTCTGAAGCAGAAACAGTGGCCAAATTAGTTATTACCCCAGCATTGTCAGTTATCAGGATAGGCAATGGCTGGGTCTTGTGCAATGGGCCATCATACATCCACCTTTTTAATTACACATCACTATATAAGTAGGGTGCTGGTTTTTGTGATGCCAGATAAAGTAGCTGGATAGCTTCTGAAGTACCAGAAGTTAAGAGAAAGAGCTCACAAATGTCAGAAACGTCATAAAGAAGTTTGAAAACTGGTAGGCTTTATTGTGAATTTTGACTTGCCGAAACTGTAGGCAGGCAACATTCCTTTGCCTAAAAGTGTGGCCATCCTTTGCAATATCCCCTTTGGCATTTCAAATGCCATCAGTATGGGTGTGTAATGCATGCACATGACATGCTGTCAATGTGGTAAATGCACAAAGGCAATCCACAAAGCAAGAGTTACCAAGAGTTATGCCCTAGTTTCCTGAAATTTGCTTCAATAGCTCCTGCAATCTTGAAAGGTAAAACTCATCATTTTTTTGAGGAGGAAAAAGCAGAAGATTAAAGCCTTCAAGTGACTGTCTTACACTGAAGTGAATAAGTTATTTAAATAGATGTAGCTATCCCGTCACCTTGTTATCTAGAAACCTGTCGCCAAAAACAATATCTTCAGTCAGGTGCAAAGCAACTGGATATACATGAATATATGCCTCAGCAACTTTTGTTGCAGGACAACCAACTGTTACTTTCACTCCAGTTGCAACTGTATGAGTACTGAAAGCACCAGATACCTGCAAGCTATATCACAACAAATAACAGCACAAAATGCAACAAGGAAAAGATCAAAATATACATCATTGGCAATACTGTCGCTGAAAGAAAAGTAGTATCTGAATATACAGAGGCATAAAAGAGTGGGTCAAAAGCTGTCAGATTACCTTCCACTAGTGAGAGTTCAAAAAGGCCATTTCCATGGAAGTAATACACTCAATAAAGTCTCTCAGAGGAAACCAACAAGTCCCTCATTTGAAATTCAGCTGCTATGTGATTACAAGCTTGGCAACAAGAAAAAAGTGGCAGGCCAACAAACTTCACGGATAAATGACACTCCTAGTGCGTGAGGGTTGACTGAAAAGTAATGCCTGCACCTTTGTAACTCTTCAACAGTTGGCAGCATTGGTAAGCGGTAGGTACTGGCTTGTTCCGTAGCCTCTTCTCTACAGCTTCAGTTGGTGGGAAGCCTTAGCATTGAATGGTTGTGTTGTTACAGTGCAAAGTATGGAACCCTGTGCAGTCAGTCAGTCAATGCGATTTAAGCAATGTGCAGTCATCAAATTCTTGACAGCAGGTGTCACCCCAAAGGAGATTCATCAGAGAATGAAAGCAGTTTATGGTTACTATGTTGATGTGAGTACTGTGCGTCATTGAGCGAGTAAGTTTAAAGATGTTGTGGCAGGAGCATCTGACCTGTGTGACAAACAAAGAGTTGGACATCCTGTGACAGCAACCACCGAGTTTCACAAGCAAAATGTTGACAGATTGATTCAGGATGATCGTCGTATCACTCAGAGAGAAACTGCAAGCACAATCAGCATTTCACAAGTATGTGTGGGTCACATTGTTGCTTTGCTTGGCTATCAGAAGATCTGTGCACGATGGGTACACATGCCACCACAGCAGAACTACAGAGACTGAATCTCACCACCGTACAGCATCCTCCATACAGTTCAGTTAGCACCGTCTGACTTCCATCTGTTCCCAATAATAAAAGATGATCTGTGGGAACATCATTATGCTACTGCTGAAGACGTTGAGAGAACTGTGAGACTGTGGTTGTGGAAACAGTGTGTCGGCTTCTTCCGTGACGGCTACAGAAAACTTTTTCATTGTTGGCAGAAATGTATCCAATTGGCTGATGATCATGTGGGAAAGTGAATATTGGTAATTAAAGACCACATTCTAAGGATTATTTCTACATTTGATTTATTAAAATATTCCCATCCAGATTCAATTAATGAAGGTGGAGGCATTACTTTTCATTCAACCCTCACAGTACAACCTAAATATTTTCACAATACATATGGAGGAGAATAAACTACTAACACATGGAAGGCCATACATATACCTCCAAGACAATTTAAGGATGCCATACCCTTGTCCACCAAAGGATTACATCAGCGGGGCAAGATGATGTAGGCCATGAGTTGAGAGTCACATGTTTTCAGAATTTCTATGTGTGGTGAACACTATTACAATATCTACCATAAATCATTCAATATGCTCAGCAGTCCTTGCAGCCCCCATGCTGTAGTAAGTCATTGGCAGTTTTCAAGCCACTGGTTACATTCTGATCCAAAGACACTTAACTGCTGAAACTACATACAGAAGGAAGTTCTCAAAGTCAAGGTTCAATACACATAACATTACAACTGTGATCCACTGAAAAGTCACAAAACAAGGAAACACAGTTGCATGAGACAGATCCGTCTATTGAGTTTCTGTGATTGTCTACCTTTATTCATATGGACTCCCCTATAACACTGATTACTGAGATACCATAGTGATGAAATTCTTTTTGGTAGGTTTGAGGAGGAGAATGGAATCCCTCAAAAAAGTATTTTAAATGTAACCGTCTTTGCCACTGACAAACACGTGCATTAAAGAATGTAGTGCAATTCTCCTTATGTGTGGATATTTTTGCAGTTTTTTACCCTCTGCAAACCCTGCAAAAGCAACTCACTTAATTTACTTAATCTGAAGATGATGTAAGCCCTCAAAAGTTTTAAAGATTCAGTGAGGTCTCATCAGGACTTCAAATTTATTTCAGTTGTACTGTGATTACCGCACCTGATGACAAAGAATATCTTCATGTGTCTTAGTCACTGGTCTGGGGGAGCAGGTAATGTGTGTCTGCTCCAGTGTTATAAAGCATTTGTGTGTTACAGTTAGATTATGGGTGAATAATATCTGAACCAGTAAAACATTAAAAAAACTGAATGCTATACAACACAGGTGTATGATACCCAGTTTTGAATCCTTACAGCATGTTATTTTAACCCTCGATCAGGTGCACTGGTTTTCAGAACATGAATGGGTGCGTGGCACAGTTTGTACACATGTAAAAAATGGCTATCTTTATGTTATCAAGTTAAAGATGTATGAGCAAAGTCATAGTTTAATCTTAGTTTAATTAAACAATGATAAAGTAAACCTGCACAATATAAGCCAAAGCACTGTTTTACTAACCAATAATAAAATAAACTTTCATTGTGTCACTCTGTTACCATAGACAGGTGTTACCGAGGTAGTAATGCCTCTTGAAGCAGTAAATAGTGCAGTTGCATCAGATCCCAGCCATATGCTTATTCGATTACTGATTATGTTGCAGACAACTGCCTCATTGTGGGATTGTGTTGTTTGCTTGTAATCTGCGTCATTTTCTTGTATGGATTGTAAATTTTTTTTTTTTTTTTTCAAGCTTGCTTAGTATTTTACATTACTGCTGCTCACTTAGATGTATGGCAACTCAATCTATCATGTGTAAGCTGAAGCAATAATGAAACAATACATATGGATTTGCAATTATAAAACAACAATGGAACCATGCAAAATCATTTTATTTGTGGTTGGCACACTTTATATGCAGCCGCGCCTGCTTGAGGGTTAAACTCTTCGAAGGCGCCTCACGATGAAGTTACAGAGGTAATTACAAATGCTATGGCAGTCATTTGCCTGGGCTTCTACGGGACCTGTGGTAAAGATCAAAGGCACAATAACTGTGGACTACGTGTGAACATTACTGCAGACCACTTGCATCCCTTTATCCTTGATGTATTTCCTGAAAACAGTGGCATCTTCTAGTTAGATAATTGCCCGTGTCAGAAGCTCAGAATCATGCTACAATGGTTTGAGTGCCACGTACCTCCAGAGAGTTACCAAGGACTTACCAAATTTATGCTAAGCACCATTGCTGATATACTATGTTCCAAAGGTGGATGAATCCACATGCTACTAAGCAGGTGGTCATAATGTGGTCAGTGCGCATTGGTCAGATACCGAAAATAAACAGAACAACAAAAACAGCACAGGTCTGTAGCCCTTGTAAAGCAACTGTGTTTTACTTCATGCAGAACAGATCTCCTGCTTGTTTAATATTCTGTATTCTATAGAATTACGTGGCTTCTCTACATCCTAATAGAGGTCTTTTTACAGCCTTACAAAACACTTTGATGTTACATATAGGATGTCAATAACCCTTCTATTTGATGTTCACTATTTTATTCATGAGATACAGTCCATTCAGACAACAAGCAGTGAATTAGGTCGCAATACTTCTCTCTCCTCCCTTCTAAAACCAGTGGTTAGCAAATATAACAATAGAAAACAAGCAATAACATTTCAGACTAAACAACTAGTTCCTTCTCACACTTAACAAATAACTATTCAGCATTGCAACAAAATGATCTTTGGATTATTGTTAAAGGCCCAAGTAGTAAGTGCACTTTTATTATAGTAGAAAAAAATGCTAACACAGAACTTCTGAGTAGAAACTGTAAAACATTTAATTGGTGTGTCAACTGAGAAAGATTCAAAGAGTTAGTGACGATTACGGTAATGGTCCAATATCAGAAAATATGCAGCACCACTGCCTGACTGTTACACAAGAAAAATCAGAAATAGAAGTGTGAAAGAGATGACAGAAGTGTTTCCTGAAGATTCCTGCAGCTCATGGAAGTTCCAAAATTTTGAAACAAGCAGAAAATATAGTCACACAGTGACAAACCTGCAACATGCAGCTTTGCCCACCTTGTTATTCACAAATGCACCAACTGTCATGTACCCGTATCCAAAATTTTACGCCTACTCAGTAATTTGTACACATGATTGTTTCCTTTTGTTTACAGCTGTCCCTATTCCTTAAAGCTAGTTTATTTTTCTAATTCTTATTGAAAGCTAACTAACCTGTAGTAGCCAGCATCACCACAGCACCCTGCATCCACACATTGCACTTCAATGTCACATTTGCTGACAATCTTGGATTTTTTCCAAAATATTTACTTATAATAGACATGTATTGTATAAGAATGGAATGAATTTGTTTTCTTTATGTTACTCCCAAAAATTCTTGTTATTGTGTCTTGGCCTGACTGTGAAACATCCGTCACAGTGTACCACATTTTAAAAACCATATTAGGTGGTGTGATCTTGTTAAGATGGAGCTGTCTTGTCTCATTCACTATTTACTGTACATTTTGGGCAACTATTCCTTGTGCAAGCATTCACTAACTCTTGTGAAATGTATTTAATCTCTTATTGCCTGGAAATAGTGTTGCTACAACAATATTGTTATCTCTTAACACAACAGTTTATCACTATTACTTGGAATAATACTAGCAGAGGAGAATTTGCTCATCAGATAAAATAGTAGCCACCTTATTAACTCCTCGACTGTGCTCTATGAGTTGGACTGAGGATTCATTGTGGCACTGCTGCCATGCTCTGAACTGAACACAGGCAGGCCCTCGGGCGCACCGTGTGTGCTCTCTGAGCTAAGTTTGGACTGCCTGGTGGCACACCGCTGCATATTCTACAAACGGCGCTCAGGCCCACAGTCGGCAACATTCAGGAGATTTACAAAATGTTTTGAAATTTATTCACTGACAGCGAATTTCTTGGTATCACTTGTATTAGTTGTAATTTACTACCTGAGAGTGACATATGAAAATCAGTGTTCGCTTCTCGCAAGTGGTCCCCATAACCACTTTCGCTATCCATGCACTCTCCAAAACTTCCACATGTCACACTGTCTGATATCACAGTCCACTGCATTCATTACCTAATGCTCACAACATTACTTGGATTCCTGCAATAGGGAGAATGAGACATTGAAGATACTAGAACAGTGTTGTTATTGTATACTGGCCTAGGCTTGTAATGTTTACATGCATGTCAAAGAACAGATCCTATTGATGATGCACAACTGTACAAAAGAATTCAAAATTTAGTTGCTGATTGCAAAGTTCTTTAGGTCAGCTGTGTTAGGAACAGATCTACTACCCATTAGTGACAAGCAGGAAATCCAGATTTGAGTCTGAACCTGTCACAGATTTTCATATGTCACTATTTGGTAGTAGATCTATACCTGACACAGCTGATGTCAAGGAATTTGCAGTCAGTGAATAAATTTCGATGTATTTCATACAACTATGGATCATCTATAGTGTCTGTTCTTTCAGACATGCATGTGAATCTACAAAATGTATTTAGAGTTGTATATCAGTTACACGGGTCACGCTACTTAGTGTAAGTATTATCTAACAGATGTTGCTAGCTTTTCTGTTGTGTGGAGAAGACAGTGATGATGAGGACTTTAATGATAGTGATACAGAAACGTCAAGTGGTGAAGGAGGAATTGAAAATGTGCTGACTACTGATGTGCTTTTACAACAGCATGGTCTATTAGTTGTAATGCAAATAAGAGTAAATTTGCATTTACTAGGACACCAAGTGTAAAGTTCATTTTGCAGTTCCTCTAGAGCAACTTGATATTTTCATATTACATTTTGAGGATACATTGTTAACAATAACAACTAACGAGATAAACAAATATGCTGAACAGTTCATAAGTTCACATGTGGACGCACATATTATGATTGAGTGTGGACAAATGGGTACCAATGAACAATGGAGAATTTTATTGTCTGTTTGCATTGTTATTCCTACAAAGCATGGTTTAGAAAGCTGTTCTAAATTAAGTGCTGGGGGGAAAGTGTCATTCTAAACTGAAGCCTACACTCATATTTTTATAAATATTAAGTGGGCCCCTTCACTCCCACAGTTGTATGATGACCATTCAAAAAGATCTGTCACCTCTTCTTTGGTTAGTACATAAAAAGAATTCTATCGAAAATGCAGTGATTTATTTTCGCCTGGGTTGTTAGCCATTTGTAACTATGAGAGAAGTGTCACAAGTGGTGAATTTTGAGTAAAACCTACACATTTCTCTTGTTGCCATGTTAAAATTTGCTTCTTTTTTCAAAACTCAATGGAGTTTACAGTCTCACCTCACTAACATATTGCGCAGATGCAACTGCGAGAGAATTCTGAAACAGTGGTTTATTATGTGAGAAACTGAGGAAAAATAAGGTCAGTACCTTATGGTAAAGCACATCCTCAGTACAAAATAAATGTGTAATGACTTCACTTATGTTGTTCCAAAACCCATAGCATTTCTCGTTTCAGCAGCTATCAATGGCTCTTAAAAATTACATTCTTTCATCAGAAAAATCTGCAGCTAGTGGAATAACATGATAGATAATATAGGTCTGCAAAATTACCATATGGTAAAATACTGTCCTCTCTGTGTGCTATCATTTGCCAAAATCTCATTTCGGTATCTCAGGTCACTTATGAAGTATGAGGAATGTTGTGGATATTTCACTCTAGCTTTATTGCTGGTGTAGTGTGACTGCGAATGAGTGTGCTACATCAGATCATTTTTCTTGAGACTGGTGAAAGATAGAGACCTGCACCCAAGTCTAAAGAAAAATTCAATATGTTAGCTAAATTTTGTATGCAGCAAAATATTATGTAATATGCACCAAATGCAAAATCATAGCGTCCCCTATTTTTCATTGCAATTTTTTTTTAATTTCACGCAGTGTCTTACTTACTTCCACATATATATTACATAATAGTGACCATTAATGAAACGATGGGCACGTCATAATGAACCTGACACATAAAGCTACAAGTAAAGCCAAAATGAAATTTTTTTATTGAATAGTTTCCGTAAAATTGTTTGAGAAACATTGCAGGGCATGCTCATCAATTCTGTTATCGCCAACTGACCGAAAGGTGGCAAATGCTTGTCGTCCTTCCCTTGTGAACAAACAAATGAACTTGCCCAGTGCTTTGGACAAAAACTGGCCACTGCACTTCAGCCACTGTATCCTGTGCGACATATACTGCAGAACTAGTAGGAGGCAATTGTGGTGCTCCACTGCTGACGGAGATGGATTGACATGATGATATGACAGACGAGGAAAAAGAAATTAACATAATTGGACATACCATGACCCTACTGTGAATGTAAGTGTCAGGTGTATCAATGCAGATTGCCCACTAAGTCTACAAGGAATGATGTATTACTCACAGCAGTGGTCATGAAAAGATCCTAACAGATAGGGACCTGACACAATTGTCACAACTTGTCAATGACAGTTAGTTTGAAACCAGACAGGAATTGCTGCCATAAGTAATTTCGGTTCTATCTCGACCACTTTCTGAGCAACTATTGTGAAGAGAACTGCATGCAACATACATTTGGAGTTGGGTTCCTCACAAAAGGCCATTGCACAAAAAATCTGCACATCTCCAATGGACTAAGCAACACAAACTGGACAGTAGTTGAGTGTAGACCTGTGGTGTTGTCCTGCCTCTTTTTCACATTATACAAGGTTGTAAGTGCCCCTCTGGCCCAATGAAATGTTTAACCTGCAGTGTGTGAACAATGTAGTTCAGACTGTAGGTGGTTCTGTGATTTTTGGGATGTTTTTCATACCATGACTGTGGACCATTCACTCAGATCACTGTGAAAATGAACCAGGGTGTTTATTTCAGTATTCTGTGATTAAGTGTTCCCCCTTCTCCTACATCTTCATGAGTATGCTGTGGACTCTCATGTCTTCCAAGATGACGACAGCAATGCTCACAATGTTGCACACATACATTCCTTGTTAGCCAACACTTAGGCACCAAACCACACATTGACTTTCCTGATAAATGACACAATCTTAATTCTGTGGAGAATTTCTGGGACTATTTAAAACAGTTAGTGAAACTTGGCATCTATAGTCTGCTCATGGAGAGCTGGGATGCAATATAAATCGTTTCATGTGACTGACCACCACGCATTCCAGTGAAAGCAGGGGTGTCGAAAATCCTTCGTGTGCACTGTGCATTTGACCACTGGGCTGATGTCACAGTGAAGCATGCGTCACTTGTGAGAAACCCTTTATTGTGTACTTTGGCTACATTGTAATGAAAGAAAGAGTAAAAAGCCCACACATGGCATAGTAAATTCAAACAAAAGCAATTTTAATAACAATACCAGTTACAATAATGTTAAAGGAAGAATAAAACTAATTTCATTCTGTTGAAATTGAAGTATTTTCATTCAGGTTTATAGCAAAATGCTCTTTTCTCTCCTCTATAATATAGTATAATTTCCACAACTGCATTTCAACTTTTTCGGCTACTTGAAGGATACATTTGTTCCACTCTCCTGCAGTCACTGTTCTTACTGCTTGTTGTAATAGTTCTTTAACTTCCAACATTTTGTTGCAACACAGCCTTTGATTCTGGCCCAAACTAAATCAATGGCATTTAATTTGCAGTGGTAGAGAGGAAATCAAAGAACAATTTTTCCTGCATTTTTTAGCCATTTCAACTACTGTGTATTCGTTGTGTGCCACTCTGTTTTCTTTAATGATTTCTAGTAGTTATTTCCTCAACACACTGTATTCAAAAGTGATATTTTTAGATTGTAGCCATTTCTGACATATCTTGCTACCACTTGTAGGGACCTAATAGTCAATGAGTCGCACTAACTGGGTGTGGCACAGTAGAAACTTGTTGTTGCTTCCCTGTCAAAATGAAGCTATTATGAAGGCTCCAGGTGATATTACATGGTATTAGCTTGATGCCTCTGAGAGCAACTAATTTTTTGTCTGGTGTGCTTATTTAAAGTGACTTCTTATGTCACATTATCACCTATGTCACATTATCACCTTTCCTCAAAACTTTTTTTGTATTTCAGCGCATGTTGAAGCATCTCCTAGTAGTTTCCTCACCATACTTGTTTCATTTTAGAAGTACTCCACATCTACTTCCCCCTCTCCTTCTCTCTCACCTATTACCAGTACATTCCACTTGTTTCACATCTTTATTGGTATCACCATAACTATTCCCAGCTGTCCTAGGAGATTTCAATTTCTTAACTGGAATAAAGGATGAATACATATCTGAAATCTGAACCAATTTCACTTTGCAGATATTGTACTGTTTGCACCTAGTACAGATAAACAACAGTAACTGGGGGAGCTTAATAGAACAAGTTTGACTGTAGACATTAACATCAATTCTAATAAGAATAAATAACATATAATAATTACATCAAAAAGAAAAGTACATAAATTATCAATTACGTCACAGAACCATTTGTTGAATTTTTTTGTATTAGGCAGGTTGGAAACCAGAATTATGGACAGCAAAATAAACAGAACAATAAAAATAACACTGACTTCATTTGAGAAATTAAGCAGTGTTTTCAAAGCTAAGTTGCAGATGTGTATAAAAAGGAAAATTGACAATCAATATGTATAAGACATTTTGAATGATGGATAGACAGTCTGCTAATGCAAAACCCATTTGAAAACTGTGAGCTGCTCAGCTATATAAACAAGGGTAATCCCAAAAGTAAGGTCTCCTATTTTTTTTACAAGTACAGAACTCTGTGTGGCACTTGGTCACACTGTTATGGAGAGTGCTTCAGGCGCTGTGTGTAAACATGCGCACGCCGCGCTGAGGTACTCACTCTTGGCTTGGCAGCCGTTGAGAATGGAGCTCCCGTTGGATGTTACCACCAAGTGCAAATTGCGGGCAGTTATTCGGTTTTTGAACGCAAAGGGCACTGCACCGATTGAAATCCATCGCCAATTGACAGAAGTGTATGGTGAGTCGTGCATGGATGTCGAAAATGTTCATAAGTGGTGCAGAGAGTTTGCAGCTGGTTAGACTGAAATTCAAAATGGACAAAGGAGTGGGAGACCGTCAATTTCTGAGGAGACAGTGTTGAAGGTTGAGAAAAGCATGTGTGAAGATCGGCGGATCACCCTGGATGATCTCTGCTTGTTGGTTCCTGAGGTTTCCCGAAGCACCGCTCACAGAATTTTAACGGAAACATTGAACTACCAGAAGGTGTGTGCAATATGGGTGCCATGCATGCTGACTGAGGACCACATGCGGCAACGACTTGATGCTTCCCGCGCATTTCTTCACCACCTTGCAGCCGAACAGGACAACTTTCTGGACTCAGTTTTCATGGGTGTCGAAACCTGGGCATACTACTTTACACCTGAGACCAAGCAACAATCACCCCAATGGCGGCATCCTTCTTCGCCAAAGCCATGGAAATTCAAAAAAACACAGTCTGCCGATAAAGTCATGACAACCATTTTTTGGGATCGGAAAGGGGTATTGTTGGTCGACTTTATGCTCACTGGGACCACAATTAACACTGACAGGTACTGTGAGACTCTGAAAAAACTCAAATAGGCAATTCAGAACTGGAGAAGAGGAACGCTGAGCAAGGACGTACACATTCTCCATAACAACGATCGCCCACACATCACTCGGCAAACCGTTGCTCTCCTACAACAGTTTGTGGAACATAATCACCCACCCACCCTACAGTCCTGACTTGGTGCCCAGTGACTATCACCTGTTCCCTAGGTTAGAACAACATTTGGCCAGAAAGTGATTCAGCTCCGATGATGAGGTGAAAGAAGAGGTTCATAACTTTCTGAACAGCATGGTGGTGAGCTGCTATGATATGGGCATACAAAGACTGCCACAGCGTCTACAAAAATGCATTGACAGAAATGGTGATTATGTCGAAAAATAGCTAAATGTTCAAGCTTTAAACTGATGTAAACCATTGTAGAAATAAACAGGTCTATGTACTTATTAAAAAAATAAGAGACCTTACTTTTGGGATTACCCTCGTACATTAAAAATCCTCAGGGGAGACAGGAAAACAAATGGATCAGAACAGTCTAGAAATGCAACAAGATCAGATTTGGAAACAAATGCAGCCATGTCCTTTTGTCTTCAGCTATTTAGAGAAACAGCAGAAAGCATAAATCTGGATGGCTGAACAATGATGCTGGAACTAAATGTATGCATGTAGTTGAAGAATGTGATGGAGAATTTTAGAGGAGGCCTTGATTCTCTACTGTGTTGGCTGCAGCTGGCAGAAGATGTGCTTTGTTGGTGCTGCACATTTCTTGATTTTGACTGAGGTAATCTCATGCTGCAGTGTTGTTCTTTGGCACACCAACATAGAAGTGGGCACGGAAATAGCTAAGTAAAAAATCCATTAAATTTGCATTTTTATTCATGTATGTAAAAGCTGACTTAAGAATTCTCCTTTGTGTGGGACCATGTGTGCAAGATTCATGCACTTATTTGAAATGATAGATTTGGATATTTTTCTGTTTGCATCGCTTCTACATAATCTTTCATTGATGGTATGACTACCCACTTCTGTTGTGAAATTTCGAACAACCACAAGTATCTTCAATTGTAGGCTTAAATTAATTTGTACTCTTTTAAATTTTTTGAGGACAGTAGGCCTATCCTCACTCAAAACAACCATTCTCTAATTTTGTTGTATAATAATGTGAGAAATAGATAATTTTTG
This sequence comes from Schistocerca piceifrons, assembly GCF_021461385.2. Classification (NCBI taxonomy): domain Eukaryota; kingdom Metazoa; phylum Arthropoda; class Insecta; order Orthoptera; family Acrididae; genus Schistocerca; species Schistocerca piceifrons. Next base: position 356,232,624 of record NC_060144.1, on the reverse strand, counting down.
AGAATCTTCAGATTCTTACAAAACTACATTTTAGTGTGTTACCAACATGAGTCTTTTGGATAACTTATTTCATAGGAAATCAGCATTTGTGATTCACAGTTACTGCCAAAGAATAGCTCAGCCCAAATTTCATTGAGTATGAGCACAAACAGATGTGCATTTATGAGAAATTTTGGAAGTTACCTCTGACCTGTGCATATCTAATTTATGTTTGTGATTCAGTTACAACAGCAGATATTGTAACTAACATATTGTATTACATCTAGCTTTCCCATAAAGGGGAGTATATAAATCTACATTTATCATAAATTAACACTATATTCAAGTTCGTTAGTGACTATAATGAACCTCAAAAAGTTCTAGGGAACTAGTAGTTTTTACCACAGGTTTTTCTGTTGCCTCATTATAAGTCTTGTTTTGTTTATTTTCTTCAGTTCTTATAGAGAATTAGTACTTTTTTAGCTTGATGGATTAAAAGACAATCAGTAGGCTTATTTTAAAGTTATTTGTTCACTGTCCTTTAATACAATGCACCAATTGAAATGCAGCCCCACTGTTCTCAAACATATGATGAGTTGGTTGATACTCATAAGCATCTGGAAATTACCCTGACTACTAACAAATGACTGTCAGCTGCTACGAATCAATGTGCTGGAAGAGCTCCAGAGAGTCATGTACCTGTGGTACCGACACCAAAGGCACCTAAAGTACTATCCTCTCCTTTGAATCCTGTCTCCTCTGCAGTAAGTATGCAATCCATCATTACTCAGCCACTTGAGTGCAAGTGGTGTTTTAATGGTCAATTTAGGCATCCTGTACAGGGTGGACAGGGACCAAGGAGGACTCAGTGTGTCATACTCATCCCCCTAACCAACAAGTTTGAGGTGCTGTCTTCTACTGCAACTAAGCCAGGGGACTCAGTTCACCTCTTTTGGGAAAACATGTTAAGACGGGGCAAATGCAAAAGGATAGAGGTCTATTAATCGTCGGCAGTCCAAACATATGGCAAATAAAGGTACCCCTTAGGCCAATGGCAGTAAGAGACTGGAAAGGACACCATCTGCACTCAGTGTGTATGCCTGGGGGCCTCATTCAATGTGTTGAAGAGGGTATTCCAGCAGCCATTGAGGGAACACAGTGCAAATTATGGTCCACATTGGAACAAATGGTGCCTGTCATCTGGGTTCCAAGATCATACTTGGATCATTCCAGCAACTGGCAGAGGGAGGTTGAGAAGACTAACATTGTGCATGGAGTTTCAAGGAAGCTCAAAATTTGCAGCACTGTCCCCAGAAATGACCATGGCCCCTTGGTACTGAGTCAAGGGAAGGACTGAACCAGAGACTTCAAAGTTTCTGTGACAATCTAGGCTGCAGCTTCCAGGACTTGCGCCGTAGGGTGAGAACTGTAGGACCCCTGAATGGGTTAGGTGTGCACTACACATCTGCTGTCATGTAGCTGACTGTGTGTAGGATGCATATAAGGGTTCTTTTAGACAAGGCGACTTTCTTTCCAGTCCAGATAATGATAGTTGTAGGAAACACAGCAGCATCAGTGTAAGATCGGAAGGAATGGCTTCCACAGGTAAGAGAATTAAAATCCTAGTGCTTAATTGGCAAAGCATTCACGATGAAGAGCCATAGTTTGAAGTGCTCCTGAAAAGCAGTGAAGCTCACATATGAGGTCTATTCAAAAATATCCAGAACATTCAAAATTTCGCGCCAACGGTGTGTTGGAGCAAAATGTGGCTGGCATCCCTGTACATGCCTGTGTTTAATGTGTAACTGCTGGAAGTTAAATTTGTTAGTTATTGTTCAGTGCTGTATTGAGTAGAACAATAATCATACAGCTTGTGAATTTTGAAATGGCAGAGTTAGAGGAGCAACACTTCTGCTTTAAATTTTGCATGTAACTCAAAAAAATCTTTATAGAGACACAACAAATGATGCAGGAAGCCTATTGTGATGAATGCTTAAGCCATATTTGGTGGTGCAAATGGTTCACACTGTTTAAAAATGGTCAGCAGAAGTTAAAGATGACCCTCGTTCAGGACAACCTCCGACATCTACCGATGAAGCTCATTTCAGGAATGTGTAATGCCAGAAATGCATATCCTCCCTTTTCCATCTATTGCACTATAAATTTTTTCCTTATTTTGTTACCTGAAGATATGATGTTTCTGTGTCTTTGTATATATGGTTTGTTTTGTAAACATTATTTGTATTTTTACGCTGGGTCTGGCCTAGGGAAAACTATGCTATCAAACGATTACATCGATAGGTCGTGTGGAGAACCAAAGTGTTTAGGATCTTTGGTAGTGTTAACTCTGCCGCGTGGAGGGCAGGCAGAGCAGAGTCTGGCTGGAGTAGGGCGGTGGAGCAGTGTGTTGTGTGACGCTACCGCCGAGTTGCCGCGCTTTCGGGGTTTGGCAGCATGTAATTGCGCTCGACTTGCTATAATAGTTTCTGACACGGTGTCGCGGACGGGAAGCATTAGCTGGCGCACATCAAGAGCCCGTTTCACCTGGTGACGGTGTAGAGAAGAAGGCGCACCAACATCCAGCTTCTGCAACAGTGACGGCCGACAATGAGTGACTGTCGCCACCTCCCCGATCGGCGACTGCAAACCTTCAATCAACCTACAAGGAAGACTAAAAGCACGTAAAGTTTTAGAACTGTATGGCAGACCTCAACTTATCAAATTGTTCAAATCACAAAATTACAGCAATGTAGCATGAACCTTTGTTGCTCATTGTCCCAATTGCATTACCAAGCATGGTCCCTTCCTTTTCCGGAATGAACCCGAGTGTCGTTGAAATTCAAACGCCAGCATTAAAGTAATATCATTCCATTTCACTGCTTTAATTTCAAAGTTCAGTTAAAGTATTCATAGCTGGCTACGATATTTAGATTACACAAGCACAAATTAAGAGTGCGAGTTTTGTTACCATGTTTTAGCTTACCTGTGACTGCAGCTCAGCTTGGTACGTACTAAATTTTACTATTTTTAATTGTTCAGAATCATTTAATTCAAGTTCAAAGTTAAATCTCTTATTTCTAAATTGCATAGATTCAAGTAGCTTTTGAAATGATTGTTGAGGTAGCCCAAGACTAACCGTATTTTATTGAATTTCATAGTGCTTCAGAATCAAAGTTCACTATTAATTTCAGTCACTAAATTAACTTTCAATTTTCCGGTTTTATTAATTCTTTTGCTAAATTAAGTCAGAGTGTAGCGAAATTTATTACTTCTGACAAACATTCAGTTTTCACATGGCACCTGTCAACCTTCAGTTGCCACGCTTTTAGTGCTAATTATATGTGCATTAATCTTTCATTTTCAGTTATTATAGTAGTTGTCCATAGGACTGGCAACCGTAATTTTCCCCAAATCTCAAATATCTAATTATCGCCAATTAATTGTTAACGTAATGACCGCACATTTACTTTCTTTGTTAATTTTACCCTTTTCTCAAAATTAATTTTCACCAATTTCATTTGCATTTTTCCTTACATTTAGACGTAACCCTTTCCTCCCTCTTTACCGACAAATTAACTTCGGTGATGATTGCTTTCCCAAATTTCCATTAGGTGCACGTGGTTTAATTTTTCACTGTCATTAAGGTCGATAAATGAGGGGGAGGTTACAAATGGCAATGAAATTGTGCGTGCCAATCAAAGACTGACAGTCCGAGAGATTGCAGAAGAATATAACATGAAATACTGATACAGCATTTGGAATGCACCACATTGCCACCAAGTTTGCCCGATGGCTCATGAGTGAAGACCAGAAAGACCTTCACCTCACAATCTGTGAAGGGCTTTCGGATCACACAAATTGTAACAAGATGTTCCTTAAGCGAATCATAACTCGGTATGAGACATGGGTCTATAGTTATGATGTTGAGACCAAGATCCAGACTTCACAATGGACCGGGAAAGGTTCTCCAAGACAAAAAAAAGCGTGTCGGGTCAAGTCAAATGCCAAAGCCATGCCAATCATTTTCTTTGACTGTGAAGGATTAGTTCACTATCAATTCATGCTACAGGGACAAACTGTTAATTGGTGGTACTTTTGGGACTTGTTGCAATGTCTGTGAGAAAGCATGTGTTGAGTGGTACTTAAGTAAATAAATTAGTGAAATCAAAGTGAACTAGAAATTAGAATATAAATGGAAAACTTGGTTTAGTTTAGAGAGTTACATACTGACATTCAGCGGGCGGAACAGCAGAACAGAAGAGACAATGACCGTGAAGTCAGCGAGTTCCACATAAGCGGGCGCTGTCGATTCAGCCGTCAGGGCATCGCCCGACCGGCCCACGTGTTTCTCAGTTGTCGCATGTGAGCAAAGGCCCTCGCCTACATTCCAAGAGCCAATGACCGACGTCAAGAAGATTCTTCGAGAAGCTTTTCAACGTGACGGAAGAGGCAATGACCGGCTCACGTCTTTCTCAGTCGTCACATGCGATCAGAGGCCCCCGCCTACATTCCAAGAGCCAATGACCGACGTTAAGAAGATTCTTCGAGAAGCTTTTCAATGTGACAGAAGAGGCAATGGCCGTGAAGTCGTTCACCTCCAGTGAACTGAAGTGAATAAATACGCGAGACGCGGTGGGCCCGACAGATGAAGACAGATGAAGACGGGGACGAAGACGAAGACGGAGACGGGAACGGAGACGAAGACGAGAGACGAAGGAAGAAAAGAAGAGCAGCAGTAGTTTTCAGTCAGTTTCGGTGCTGAAGACCATCATGCAAGAAGAGACTGCATCATGCACAGACGCACCAAGTCCGCCGCTGTAATGGAATAGCAAGCAGCTGCGGCTGCGGCTGCTGCTTGCTATTCCATTACAGCGGCGGACTTGGTGCGTCTGTGCATGATGCAGTCTCTTCTTGCATGATGGTCTTCAGCACCGAAACTGACTGAAAACTACTGCTGCTCTTCTTTTCTTCCTTCGTCTCTCGTCTTCGTCTCCGTTCCCGTCTCCGTCTTCGTCTTCGTCCCCGTCTTCATCTGTCTTCCTCTGTCTTCATCTGTCGGGCCCACCGCGTCTCGCGTATTTATTCACTTCAGTTCACTGGAGGTGAACGACTTCACGGCCATTGCCTCTTCTGTCACGTTGAAAAGCTTCTCGAAGAATCTTCTTAACGTCGGTCATTGGCTCTTGGAATGTAGGCGGGGGCCTCTGATCGCATGTGACGACTGAGAAACATGTGAGCCGGTCATTGCCTCTTCCGTCACGTTGAAAAGCTTCTGGAAGAATCTTCTTGACGTCGGTCATTGGCTCTTGGAATGTAGGCGAGGGCCTTTGCTCACATGCGACAACTGAGAAACACGTGGGCCGGTCGGGCGATGCCCTGACGGCTGAATCGACAGCGCCCGCTTATGTGGAACTCGCTGACTTCACGGTCATTGTCTCTTCTGTTCTGCTGTTCCGCCCGCTGAATGTCAGTATGTAACTCTCTAAACTAAACCAAGTTTTCCATTTATATTCTAATTTCTAGTTCACTTTGATTTCACTAATTTATTTACTTAAGTACCACTCAGCACATGAGAAGGAAATGGACTGAAATACCGTTTTTGCTCGAATCTAAGCCGCACTTTTTTTCCGGTTTTTGTAATCCAAAAAAGCACCTGCGGCTTAGAATCGAGTGCAAAGCAAGCGGAAGTTCTGAAAAATGTTGGTAGGTGCCGCCACAACTAACTTCTGCCGTTGAATATATGTAGCGCTACACAGGCATGCTTTGTAGGCACAAAGATAAATATTTGCGCCAAAACCTCTGCATCAGTAAATAAATTTAAAAAAAAAGGTAGAAGACGAGCTTTTTTTTTCTCCGTCCCGAGTTTCGACCACTGCATTTTCATACATTATCCAACGAAGTAAATACAAATTCCGTATTGTTCATCTTCGAATGTAGCAGAACTTCAATGTACTACGAAAATCCGACTGGCAAGACTGTTTGGGATGTTTGTCAATATGGCCAACTCTACGTTCCGAGTTTTTTCCTACCTGTGAGAAGAGATGGTTGCTAATAGGAACCTGATGAAATGTGAATCACATGCAGTATTCTCTTCACCATAAGAATAATACGAATATAAACATTTTGCCATGTATTCTTTCGTATTTGCTGCTATCTCATTTAAATCCTGTCTGCCTAATAAACTACGAAACTAGAGTGAGACAACAGCAAACACGGAAGAATATACGTATCGTGTCTTGTTTATATTCGTATTATTCTTATGCCGAATAGTGATACAGTCAGAAATGAAGCACGGCAACTGACTAGATTTTAAATGTAAGATGACAAATTTCTGTGCAGAATTTGATGTACTAAAGAAGCGGCCGCAAAGATTTTCAAACGGAGAAAAATTTTCGCTAAACTCTCGTTCAGAACATGTTCTATCATACGCAGTCTATTATTTGGTTCTTGTTGATCATTATCAAATAAAGCAGCAGTGTAAGTAACAACAAATAGCAGTCTCTTGCCATTGTTTCGCTAATGAGACGATTCCTCTTTTTTTTTTAAGCGGCGGTAGCACAAAAGCAAGTCATGCCGCGAGCGGCGACAGGCCATAAACACGCACTATCAAAATGTGACAAACAATGCATGACACAGTACAGTAATGCATTTTCAGCTTAGAGTGACGTAAACACCTATAACAAAGAAAACGGCACTTATCAGATCAAAGCAAAATAAGTAATCGATTCAAATCAGACGATGCACGTGAAAAAGGAAGGGTACCCGTATAAGTACGGACTGAGCGCCTGACGCATAACAATGGCTACCTGGTAAAGCTTAATTGCTAAGCTTATGACTCAAACCAAACTACTGTAGCTGTATCGTCTTTCATTCGACCTAAATTGTGTCTCATATTACAATGGACCAACTTTGTTTCGATTTGGAGGTGTGGCCTAAAACGTTTCTCTCCCCTTGAATTCCGAGTCTCAAATTTCAGGTGCGGCTTAGATTCAGGAATTTTTTTTTTTCCTTTATTTCGAGTCTCATTTTTCAGGTGTGGCTTAGATTCGAGTGCGGCTTAGATTCGAGTAAATACAGTATGGCGACACAATTCATGGCTCTTGCATCATGATTACGCACCCACACATTCATCTTGTTGGTGTTGATTATTGAATAAAAATGAAATCACTGTGCTGCCTCATCGTCTGTACTCTCCAGACCTGCCCCTGTGGACTTTTTTTTGAAAACCCCATTGAAAGAACAAAGATTTTCACCATAGACAAGATACAAGAAAATTCACAGACAGCACTTCACACGATCCAGCAAGAGATGGATCAAGACTGCTTCCAGAAGTGGTAATGGCATTGGGATAGTGTGTCAGTTGTGGAGGAGAATATTTCGAGGGAGACCATACACGATAAGTAAAAGGTAAATATAGAAAAATTTTGTGGACAGGGTCCAGAATTTTTTGAACAGACCTCATAGCACTAGGTACAGAAAGCTGGTTGAAACCTGAAATTGATAACAATTAGATATTTGGGGAAAACTTAATTGCACGCTGAAAAGATAGGCTAATAGGGAATGGAGATGGTGTATTTGTCACAGCTGACAAGAAACTCAAATGCTCCGAGATAGAAACTGAAGCTACATGTGAGATTAATTGGGCAAGACTCAGTATCAGGGATGGGCATAAAATGGTAATTGGGTCATTCTATCACCCACCAGACTCGTCTCCTGATGTAACTGAAAATTTTAGAGAAAACCTCAGTTTGCTTGTATGTAAGTTCCCCAATCATAATGTAATCATTGGTGGAGACTTTAATCATCCAAAAATCAATTGGGGACAGTATAGTTTTGTTAGGGTGGGCATAGTAAGACATTCTGTGAAACTAAATGCCTTCTCTGAAAACTACCTAGAACAGATAGCTCAGAACTCCACTCATAATGGAAATATATTTGATCTAGTGGTATCAAATGGACCTGAACACTTTGAGGATGTCCATATAAAAACTGGTACAGGGTGTCTACGTGGACAAGGAGAAAAAATTCCTGGATTTTCCCAGTTAAAAGTACATTTTCTCCCGGGTGGAAATACGCTTTTGCCATGTTAAGTGACAGTATACTTTCCCTTGGAACTGTAAAACTTATCCTTTGATAGGATATGATTTTTACAGCAGCGCAGAATTTCCTGGAACTTTAGAAAACGATACACAGGGGGAAGAAACACGTTTTGGAAAGATTTTTGATGTGCGGCAACATCTACGCTGCATATTTTCGTATTACAAAAGTATAAATTCGAATTGCACCAACAGGAAAAGTTTATGGTTTAAATTAATATACATAGTGTTGCTACATGAAAAGCAAAGCTTTCGCATATAATATTTGTCTCAAAGATTAATAAGCTACAAGAGAAGCTAAGCTTTCACTTATAATGTTGATCTGTTTAGCGCATGTTACACTTTAAGATACATCACACAATTATGCCAGCAAAATTTTTAATATCGACATAAATCTCTGAGCTTTTGGGCTCGAAATTCTTCTAAATGGCTTGTCATCAAAGAGTTGATTTTTAAAAGAGACCAAACACTCTGTGATTAAGAAATCCATCGTACATTCACACACATAGTTCATCTTGCGTAAAAGGAAATTTACTTTGAAAATAACACTTTCTGAACAACAATTCGCAATATTTCCCCGTGACCTGTTATAAATAGATTCATTTCAGCAGTTACCACAGAGCGCCAGATAAGAGGTGTCACCACGCTTGTGAAGTTATGGTGATGTAGGAAACCCGTATGTTCGTTCGTGTAAAACATTAAAAGATCTTACATTATGGCATAAAAGAAACACGACATGAGAGGGTACTCCAAGAGCGTCAAAACTTCGTGAAGCATACTAAAATGCATAGTTCGCCTTACAGTGCACATTCGTATGTCCAGATTCTCAATGACATAGGCTACAACCAGATATGAAGCTTATCAGTGTGGTTTTTGAGACGAAAATTTTCTTGGAGTGCCAATACTGTATTGTCTCATTTTTGGATCTTTATTATGGCATAATGCTATACATCCTAGAAGATGAAAACATGCACCTGAAATGCAGCGAACAGTTGAAACGAGCCAATAGTGTGGAATAAATTGACTGCCTCAGCAGGAAAGCTTAATAAAAGCCAAATTTATTTCTCAAACCAATGAAAATAACTTCATTGTTCTGCAAGGCGATTAATGCTTGACTCTTAGAAAGGCGGAAATAAAATAAAATCTGAAACTAGTAACATAGTTTACCCTTCTGTAATTATGTGAATGTATTTTAAATCACTATAGCTCCCAGACACAGAAATCCGTGAGAGCAGTAAACGAAGAGGAAACAGAAAAAATGGCTCTGAGCACTATGGAACTTTGAACTACTTAAACCCTAGAACTTAGAACTACTTAAACCTAACTAACCTAAGGACATCACAGACATCCATGCCTGAGGCAGGATTCGAGCCTGCGACTGTAGCAGTCACACGGTTCCAGACTGTAGCGCCTAGAGCCGCTCGGCCACCCCGGCCGGAGGAAACAGAAAAATGTAAAAATGGGCCACATGGAGACTACCCCCCCCCCCCCCCTCCCCTGCCACCCAACTATAGCAGAGTACTCTGTGCATCAGAACATCAAAAATAAAAAATAAATAAATAAAAAAAAAGACTTTTCAAAAATAAGTTCATTTTGTAGCGCACATCTTTCTGAAGATGTCTGATACATAAAAGATATATCTTCGAGGAAATGTAAGACACATTATTTGGTCTTCAGTGTGCAGTGAGGTGCTACGCATCTTCAAACAACATTGTTATACCGCACGTCACTGTATTTCGCTCTGTGGAACTCAAATGTGTATATTTTGTAATGGATGCCATCAAACTATTTCAGGACAGTGGAAATTCAAATGACCTGTAGCGCCTCTCCTGCTCCCAGTCGACCAGTTTGACATCGTGCCATTTTTTTTTTTTTTTTTTTGTAAGAAAACCCTCACAATTAATACTGGATAGGATTATTTGTAACCAGGAGAACAAGAACTCTTCAGAAAAACTGGACTCTTTATTGCCTATTAGCTAATAGCTTGCTCTTCTGTGTGACATAAAATTAAATATAGGACATCTAAAACCAGTAAAGACAAGAGACATGCAAGACAGTACACATTTCTTCAATCCTTAGATCTTAGTGATTTTTCTCTCTAATCTTGCTTTACATGGCGTGCTTTCCTTTCTGTGAAAGGACTATTACCTTATCAAAGTTCATCAAACGTTTTCCTACATGAAAAATAGAAATGTTGTCTAATACTGAAAAAGCTGTTAATACAAATAGTACCCAAGACTGGTGTTGTTACATCTATTTTGTCACTGTGTGCTGGAGAAAACAAAATAGGCCTTTCTAATATTTCAGCAATTGTAACACACTCCAAATAAGCAAAACTGTTTTGGCAATAATGATCATTTTTATAATACGTCAGAATATAATTCAGGAAGTACCAATACGAAATACCTATTTGGCCTACTACAAGGAAAAAGCTTTACATTAGGAAATAGTTTCACATTTCATTCATATGCTCCAGTTTCTCTTGCACGAGACCAAGAAGTAGTAGAATGAAATTTTTGTATGAATTTGGAATCGTCATATCCTTCCATAATTTGCGTGATGTCCCTGTTTCTTCTCTTTCCTCGTTCTAAAAGACAGTCTTCTCATCACTAATTCTGTAACTATTCATATCACTGTCAAAACTTATTCTCTGGTTAACTTTACTAATGCTGCCACAACCACCGGTTTAGTTATCCAGCGATTATTCTCTGATTAGGCGTTATTATGTGTTTGTACAATGCGTTTTCCATGCTACTCCCAGAATGGAACTTATACAGCTGCTAGCTGGGGACTACAACTGGCTCTCTCTCATATAGAAATTTAGCCAAAGAATTTCTGTCAAAATTTCACTTTCTTGGATATACCGAGAAGATAATACATAATCTTTCTTACCTGTTAGTCTGAATCTAAGGATTTCATTAGGAATTATAACAACGCTGAACATTCGCAAACTGAATCAACAACATAAACAAGCAGCACTTGGCATTCACTGGTTCGGCTTTATTCCGCTCAGCTCGTATAGCCCCATCCCGTTTTGTCTGCAGGAAAGTTTATTTCTAGATGTGACGAGGATTCAGCTGGTTGGTTGCTTGGTTTGTGGGATTAAAGGGACCAGACTGCTAGAGCTGGTAGAGACATCACGTACACTATGCATGCATTCAAAAATCAACTTAGAATTCATTCAGATATCAACTTAGAATGTTTCCAGAATGAGATTTTCACTCTGCAGTGGAGTGTGCGCTGATATGAAACTTCCTAGCAGATTAAAACTGTGTGCCAGACCGAGACTCGAACTCAGGACCTTTGCCTTTCGCGGGCAAGTGCTCTACCAACTGAGCAACCCAAGCATGACTCACGCCCCATCCTCACAGCTTTACTCCTGCCAGTACCTCGTCTCCTACTGTCCAAACTTTACAGAAGCTCTCCTGCGAACCTTGCAGAACTAGCATTCCTGCAAAGAAAGGATTTTGCGGAGACATGGCTTAGCCACAGCCTGGGGGATGTTTCCAGGTTGCCCGCGAAAGGCAAAGGTCCCAAGTTCGAGTCTCGCTCCGGCACACAGTTTTAATCTGCCAGGAAGTTTCAACTTAGAATGTGTTCAAAAACCAGCAGGGGTGCATTTCAAAATCATATGAATAATCGATAGACCGGCATGTGCTGGATGCTAGGTGCTTTGTGAAACAAGGTTGTTTTTTTTTTTTTTTTCCTCAAGAATATGAATTTGCCCCCTCTCTCTGAAATTGCCGCCTGGTTCAGATACCCTGGTTTGCCCTCACTCCCCACTAGATCCAGGCCTGCTGCACATGCGCCAATCTGGCAGCTTGGGCGCGTCAGTAAAATTTTTCCGAGTACCATGTGGCTGGTTGCTGCTACTGCTGCTTACACAGCCAACAGCCACATTTCTGTAGCCAGAAGTGGGAGAAGGTATTACTCATACGTGACTCAACTGCGCATGTGCATGAGACCGCTCGTAATTGGTAAATGAGTAATGTAAACAGTTGCGACGTCATGCTCATCGAAGGCAATTTGTTGATATGAAGCATGCATAGTCTTCCGAAAGCCTTTGACACATTTTGCTGTTGGTATATGCTTGTACAAGCACTGTGTTATTTTATATGGCACATTTCCTTGCAATTTAAGTTTTATTTTTGTTTTTTTTCTCTCGTTCATGTTTTAATGCTGCAGTAGCGGGATACAGTTATATCCTTTGTTAGAGTAACAGTTCTCACCAGTCAAAATTACAAAAATTTAACTGAAAACTAAAACAACGAAAAATTCCCGGAATTCTAAAAAATTCCCGGATTTTTCCTGGTTTTCTCCTGGATGAAAAAATTCCCGGGTTTTTCCCGGATCTCCCGGGTTGTATACACCCTGTGGTATCAGTGACCATAACAAGGTTGTGGTAACAATGTTTACTGAAATACAAAGGACAACAAAAACAAGTAAAAAGATATATATATACACTCCTGGAAATTGAAATAAGAACACCGTGAATTCATTGTCCCAGGAAGGGGAAACTTTATTGACACATTCCTGGGGTCAGATACATCACATGATCACACTGACAGAACCACAGGCACATAGACACAGGCAACAGAGCATGCACAATGTTGGCACTAGTACAGTGTATATCCACCTTTTGCAGCAATGCAGGCTGCTATTCTCCCATGGAGACGATCGTAGAGATGCTGGATGTAGTCCTGTGGAACGGCTTGCCATGCCATTTCCACCTGGCGCCTCAGTTGGACCAGCGTTCGTGCTGGACGTGCAGACCGCGTGAGACGACACTTCATCCAGTCCCAAACATGCTCAATGGGGGACAGATCCGGAGATCTTGCTGGCCAGGGTAGTTGACTTACACCTTCTAGAGCACGTTGGGTGGCACGGAATACATGCGGACGTGCATTGTCCTGTTGGAACAGCAAGTTCCCTTGCCGGTCTAGGAATGGTAGAACGATGGGTTCGATGACGGTTTGGATGTACCGTGCACTATTCAGTGTCCCCTCGATGATCACCAGTGGTGTACGGCCAGTGTAGGAGATCGCTCCCCACACCATGATGGCGGGTGTTGGCCCTGTGTGCCTCGGTCGTATGCAGTCCTGATTGTGGCGCTCACCTGCACGGCGCCAAACACGCATACGACCATCATTGGCACCAAGGCAGAAGCGACTCTCATCGCTGAAGACGACACGTCTCCATTCGTCCCTCCATTCACGCCTGTCGCGACACCACTGGAGGCGGGCTGCACGATGTTGGGGCGTGAGCGGAAGACGGCCTAACGGTGTGCGGGACCGTAGCCCAGCTTCATGGAGACGGTTGCGAATGGTCCTCGCCGATACCCCAGGAGCAACAGTGTCCCTAATTTGCTGGGAAGTGGCGGTGCGGTCCCCTACGGTACTGCGTAGGATCCTACGGTCTTGGCATGCATCCGTGCGTCGCTGCGGTCCGGTCCCAGGTCGACGGGCACGTGCACCTTCTGCCGACCACTGGCGACAACATCGATGTACTGTGGAGACCTCACGCCCCACGTGTTGAGCAATTCGGCGGTACGTCCACCCGGCCTCCCGCATGCCCACTATACGCCCTCGCGCAAAGTCCGTCAACTGCACATACGGTTCACGTCCACGCTGTCGCGGCATGCTACCAGTGTTAAAGACTGCGATGGAGCTCCGTATGCCACAGCAAACTGGCTGACACTGACGGCGGCGGTGCACAAATGCTGCGCAGCTAGCGCCATTCGACGGCCAACACCGCGGTTCCTGGTGTGTCCGCTGTGCCGTGTGTGTGATCATTGCTTGTACAGCCCTCTCGCAGTGTCCGGAGCAAGTATGGTGGGTCTGACACACCAGTGTCAATGTGTTCTTTTTTCCATTTCCAGGAGTGTATGTTCAGTAAATTAGATAAAAAATCGGTAGTGTCACATCTCAGTGAGAGAGATGAAACTTCCAACACAACCAGGAGCATGTAGAGTAACTCTGGCTCAAGTTTAAAAAAATAGTTGACCATGCACTGGATAGACATACACACAGTAGAATAGTTCATATTGGGACAGACTCTCAATGGTACTGAACCTGCTCTTCTCTCACATGAAATACTGAAAGCTTTGATCAAGGCAGTCAGGTATGTGCAGTATTTCTTGATTTCCAGAAAAACATTTGATTCAGTACCACACCTATGCTCATTGTGAAAAGTTCGATCGTATAGGGCCCAAAAGAAATTTGTGACTGGACTGAGGAATTCTTAGTAGGAAGGACACCCAGATGATGTCTTGGATGGAGAGTCATTGTCAGATGTAGAAGTAACTTTGGGTGTATCCAGGGAAGTGTGTTGGGACCCTTGCTGTTCAAGTTGTACATTAATGATATTGCAGACAATATTTATAACCACCTCACACTTTTTGCGGATGATGCAGTTGTTTGGTAATAAAGTACTGTCTGAGAGAAGCTGCGTAGATATTCAGTCAGATCTTGATAAGATTGACAACTTGCTTTAAATGTTCAGAATGTAGGATTGTTCCTTCACAAAATGGAAAAAATGTAGTATCCTATGACTATCAATGAATCACAGTTGGAATTGGCCATCTCATACAAATACATGGATGTGACACTTTGTAGGAATATGTAATAGAATGATCACATAGGCTCAGTTGTGGGTAAAGCATGTGGTAGATTTCGGTTTATTGGTAGAATACTGAGGAAGTGCAATTAGTCTACAAGGAGATTGTTAAAAAAACTCCTTGTGTGATCCATTCCAGAATATTGCTCAAGTGTATGGGACCCGCACCAAATAGGACTAATGGGGGATTTTGAATGTATACAGAGAAGGGCAGGACAAATAGTCACAGGTTTGTTTGACCCATGACAAAAGTGTTACAGAGATGGTGAAGAAACTGAACTGGTAGACTCTTTAAGATAGATCTCAAGGAATTCTGCTAACAAAGTTTCAAGATCTGGCTTTAAATATTGATTCTACGAATACAGTACAACCCCCCACATTTCGCTCACATAGGGATTGTGAGGACAAGATTAAAATAATCACAGCACATACAGAGGGATTCAAACAATCCTTTCCTCGCTTCATATGGGAATGGAATGGGAAGAAAGAATAACAACTGGTATAATGGGACATAACTTCTGTCACGCACTTCAAGGTGGTTTTCAGAGTGTAGATGTAGATGTAGACCCAGCAGTGGCATTTGGATTTTATTGATGGATTTAAGGCTGCTTTCATCCTGTATTATGCCGTCATGAGAAGTCACCCATCTGCAGAGATTTAATATGCCATGAAATTACACGAGAATGATGATAAAATCTTTTTGTGTGAGCAGCCGAGTGATGGCGTCATCCTTTTGCAATGCTTCAATGAGTCTCGTGCCCATTATCTTCAGACGATCGCTACAAAATTCATTGAAATGTTGTGACAAGACTACACCACACTGGGATGATCACCCAAAAACATTTTATCACAGGGTTACATTGAGAAGCCTGCATTTACATCTGATCATTCAGCTGGTTGTGCCAAGGTTTGTGTAGTTCTCTCACTCTGTACAGGAGGGTGCTGCTGTCAGGAGCGGAGCAGTGCTGGCATGATCCAGGGGCAATGAGGACAGCCCACTGTGACTGGAATACAGAATGTTGTGCAGCAACTGAACATGACAAACTTGAAGAGGCACCTAGAGAGAGAGAGAGAGAGAGAGAGAGAGAGAGAGAGAGAGAGAGAGAGTAATGGCTCATGCCTTGTTCTGATTACATTGGCTAAAATTATTTTGCCACTTAATGCAACAGTATTCAGTGAACAAATTTGTATTTGTGATGCTTACACACATGGTTAACAAAATTGTGTTGGGGTTAGGCTTACTTATAACTCCAATTTCTTGTCATAGTGTAATTTGAAATGACCTCTAGCCATGATTAACTGAATTAAACGATCCCTGTGTATTTTGTGCCTGTTGTATGGCATGATTCTATCTAGTGCTCTTGTTCTGTGGCTTTACCCAGTGTAAATTACTTTTCTTATTTTTAGTGTAATGCTTTTTATCCCCTTTGTCTTTTGGGACTTGTGGTCTCACCTTGGATTTTATTTATTTTATGGCTGTTGCATTCTACACCAATTGAATAAGCCTAATTATGCTACTAAATATTTGTTTTTATGCTGCCACTCCAGTGATTGAGTTAACACATTGACTGTTGTGTGGCTGCTGCCAGCCACAGCAGAGCCTCACAGCTGACGCCTAGTACACGGCTTGGTGGTGCAACATCCTCACTAACTGTGTAGTACTCAATATGTTAAAGATTTTTTTGTGAAGGTCCTGAATTCATAGAAAACTGGAAATGCTACATTCACTTCCCTGTATAACTATACAATGGTAGAAAGTGTAATTAGTTGCAAGTGACAAAAAAAACTAATTTTTAGAAATTTTTTTTGCTGGAGCAAGGATGGGCCCTACCATCTTTCTTGGGGAATATTACTCTGGTGCAGTTTCAGTTTTACCAGAAGACAGCTGACTGGGCTGATGGACCTCAGGCAGGGTGAATTACGATATGAATTGGAAATTCATGGTACCACTACTGGAGGACACATATCTGAGCTGGTGCAACAGCTGCACGAGCTAGTTGAGTGCACCACGGTCCTACTGGACCTGCACATGCCAGAAGTGATGAGGCTACGGGTACTCTGGTTGTACACGAAATACCACTGGACTGTGCCCGTCTGACTTTGGAATGCGCTAGGGGTTTTCCTGAAATGAGGGACTGGGCTTGTGTACATGTTTTCTGTGTGTAAGCTTGTGTTTGGTGTTTTATGTAAGTGTTATTGGTCTCTAAAGAGGCATGTAAGGGTTAATTTTGGGCATTTGTGAGAAGCTTCTGGTGGTTCGTTTCCAAAATTTTGTATGAGAAAGTGGGGCAAAGTTTGTGTTGTTTCATAAAATTTTGTGAATTTTTCTTGAATAAGTGTTTAGATGGTGGGTTGGCCTAGAAGGTCTCTTATGTGTGTGTTAGGGATGTATCTGCCCGTGCCAGAGATGACAGGGAAAACTTTGTTCTGGAGATGTTGCAGTCGGGAAAGTGCTGTCTCTGACGCCCTAGACCATACTTTCGAGCCATAGAGGATGACTGAAAGTATGAGCTGATGCCAGAGAAGGAGTTTGCATTGGGTAGTTATACCATAGCCTTTCAGGAGTGGATATAGCCTACAGAAGAGGACGGAGCCCTTGTTTGCAGCGGTAGTGAGGTGCCTGTTCCATGTTAGGTGGTGATCTATTTCGACCCCCAGGTAAACGTTCGAGTTTCTCCAAGTTAGCTCTCGGCCGTCAATTGTGAGTTGCCGATCCGGGAGTTTGATTTTAGGGGTGAAATAGATCACTTGGCACTTTGCAGGATTGATTTTAATTTTCCAACGGTTGCACCACTAGGTTATTTTGTCGAGATGTTTCTGGAGGTGGCAGTGTATGAGGAGGAGGCTGGGGGTGTCGTCCGCAAAGAGAGCAATCGCTCTGCCAATCTGTCTAGGGATGTCATTTGTGTATATGATATATGGGACAGGACCTGAAACCGAGCCCTGCGGGTCTCCTGCCGCTATCTGTCATGTCTGGCTGTACTTGTCTCAGTTCTTTACTAAGAACTGATGTTCTGTAAGGAATGAGTCATTGATCCAGATTATATGAGCTGGGCACCCTATTTGATCAAGTTTGTAGATTAGGCCGTCATGCCAGACACAGTCAAATGCTTTTTCTTTGTCTAAGAACACTGCTCCTGTTGCTTCTCTCCTTGTCCTGGGCAGACAAATGGCTTCTACCAAGCGAATGGATTGGGTAGTGGAGTGCTCAGCGCAGAAACCAAACTGTTTGGGCATAAGGATGTTGTTTTCAGTCAGGAATTGATGGAGGGGTGAAAGGATTATTAGTTCCAGGATCTTACTCAAGCCAGTTAGGAGAGAGATGGGCCTGTAGTTTTTGGGAAGGAGCAGGTTTTTATTGGGCTTGGGTAGGGTGATACCTTTGCAGTTTTCCACGCTGAGGGGAAGTATGTGAGTTTCAAGCAGGCATTATTAATACTTGTTAGGTAGGATATTGCAGGAGGGGGAAGGTGTTTTAGAAGTGCGGTGCAGACGCGGTCAGGGCCAGGAGCCTTGCGGTTGCCCTGCTGCTTGATGAGTGCACATATTGCTCAATGGGCTCGAATTCTGTCATTGGGTGCATATTTTTTATCTGAGTCACTCATCTGGTAACTATTCTCCCCTGCCTATCGCTCACCTCATCATGGATGACGTGAGTCCGGAATTCTGTCTCCAGTGATATTGCCATTATTTCCGCCTTTTCTTGTTCGTCGTATGCAAGACCATTCTTGCTGTGGAGTGGCTTGTTTTCTCTGGTGGGATCTTTCCACTGCCGGTTTTTTTTTTTTTTTTCAGATTTTGCGTCTGAATATGTCTGCTTCGGCGGACCTTAGTTTCTCCTCCCAGCAGCAGCTCCTGTGCTCTTATAGTAGTTGTCTCATTGGTCCTCCAGACTCCGCAGGAGGCAGCGGTCGGCTGGGTCACGGTAGCATTGCCACAGCCTACATCTCCTGCGTTTGTCGATTATGAGGTCCTAGCTGTCAGGGGGCAGGTCCCTGGTGACAGGATCAGTGGTTAATCTGACACTAGTTGCGCGAGCACAGTCATGGAAAATGACAGTGAATTTCTCAATGGCTCTGTCCACGTCTCCTTCTGTCTGCAGTGGGGGATTTTCATCCATGTCCTCTCCCACCAGGTAGGTATATCTGTCCCTGTTTGTGAGGACTTGTGTATTTGCCAGCTTCCCCGCATCGTCTTCGACACTGGTGAGATCCAGTACGACAGGACTGTGGTCAGAGCTCAGCTCATAGTGCACTCTGGCTGCCGCATCGGGATCCAAGTTTCTCGTGACAAAAATATCTAATATATCAGAATTTTTGTCCACATTGCCAGGAATATGCATGAGCGGCTCTGGGGGTGATGACACTCAGGGTGGCACGCCCATCGATGAACCCCTGCAGAGTCCTGCCACTTGTGTTCTTGGCACTACAGCCCCAGGCTCTATGTTTCAAATTTAAGGTCCCCTCCTACCAATACATGACTGCCAACCCTAAGCAGTGCCTGAAGGTCTTGTGCAGTAATATGTGAAGTGGGGGGATGGTAGGCCGAAATAACTTGCCACAGGTTTTGGCCAATTTTAATTTCTACACCGGCAGCCTTGATAGTCTGAGTCTGCGCAAGTCCCAAGGATTGGAAGCATCTTCTGCCCTTAACCAATACTGCTGTCCTGCCGCCTGGGTGGTCCACACGGTTGAATCGGTGGATGGCGTAGATTCTGACAGCGAATCGGTCATTGGGCTTCAGGCGTTTCCGTCAGACACACAATATCACTGGCATGTTGTCTATATAGTCTTCCAAAAGGATTTTGCTGGATTTATTGCCATTAGCATTCGAAGTTGCAATTTTTATTCTCTTGAATCTAGGGGGATCCATCAAAACATGCCATCAGTGCCATTGCTCCTTCATCAATAATCATGAATTTTGTCGGAGCGTCAGGCACAGCTCGGAGCTTTGCCAAGACACCCTTAAATGTGTTGAATAGGGTCATTATGCTGAATCCTTAGAACAGTTGCCGCAGCTCTCTCAGCTCGTAAAGAAACATTGTCGGTTGAGTGCTGGGGAAATATGGTGGCTGTGTGGTAGCAGGCTCTGTGCCCTCATATGGGTAGGGCTGTGGTGGTGAGGCGTGCGATGGCAGCAGCCGTTGAGGCGAGTGGTGGGGAAGCGGTGGGTATGAGTCTGGCCCTGGCACATTCGGTCTGCGGCTTTTGATGGCAGCAGAGCTGATGCCTGTGGCTGTGGTTGTGGGAGCAGAGCTCACGGTCGTAGCTGCGGCTGTAGTAGCATTTTGCGGGGACGACCATGGGGGACAGCTCGCTATCACCCTCAGTCTTGTGGGGCAGCGGCTGTCGGCGCATTTTACGCACTTCGGTGGGAGAGCTGCTGGCACTGCACGGGACCTTCAGGCTGCCGATATTTTTCAATTACTAGTCCGCAAAGCAGCATGAACTTTATTGCATACAGTTCTCTGTTTTTCTGGTCAGGATGGAGAATGACCTTGAAAGACACACGTTTCTTCCATCTTTCTCCTGGTTTTGCCGGGTCAGAGGCACATGTTTCTTGCTTGACCTCTATCACCTTGAACTTGCAGAAGATGAGGTCCACCTTGATTTCTGCTGGGTCTGTGCCACAGGGGAGACGTTTAATCACCGCCTTGAATGTGTCTCTTTTCAGTATCTGCTATGTGTGGTGGGGGATGTTATGTCTCTGGAAGTAATCTTTTAGTCTTCTGTAGTCTGGGAGTGTGGATGCCTGAAACTTCACCGATAAGCCCCTACATGAGGTGTTGAGGTCACCTATCAACATCAGTGCAATCTCCTTGATAACTTTCATGGTACCGTTTTGAATGGCGGCCATGATAGGAGGGATCTTGTCCCTCTTCTACTTGGCTGGGTCCCTGAAGTGGAGGGTTGGTTTTTCTTTGCCACAATTTCATCTGCTTCTGGGGATGCAATTGGAGCAAAGCTAATGGAGGTGGGGATATTGGCGACTACAGTCTCCTCACCCAACTCCGTGTTATCTCACTTGGTGGTACACTCTGAGACAAGCCGGCTGGGGGGCCAGACGCTTCGTCGCTGGCATTATGTCAATTTGTTCTTGTGTCTTTGCTTTTGTAATGTTTATGGAGGACTGGCTGCAGGAGCCCAGAGACTGGTGTGCTACAGCGGACTGGGGCTTTGGGTTTACCCAATGTGTCAGCAGCAGTTTCCGGAGTCAAACCAACACTGCCAAGGGGCGCCGGATGTTCATTTGTTGGCACTGTTAGGTCTCCCTGCACACTGCCAGCCCTAACATAAACTACACGTGGGTATCCGGGTAGTACCACGGGCCCTGGTGTAGGAACTTCCCTACTCCTGGAGGAGCAGGGAGAATGCCCTGCGGCAGTTTCTGACTGGTACACGTTGGTGGCAGATCAGGGAGCTTGGAACGAAAACAGCATGACCACCGCGACCTCCGCGCTGCCAGTAGACCAACAGCAGGTGCGCCACACAGGGACCACTCCTAGGTCTTACCACGAAAAATTTGCCGCAGACACACTAAGCAAGCACTTCCGCACATGACAATTCTGCCTCTACTGCAGAAACAAAGCGTACACAACAACTTTTTGCTCCACAACGGCAAGCATTGCAGGCCAGAGCACAGTGGCCACTCGCCATGTGTCCTCCCCCTTGAATGCATGGCAGAAGCAAGTGCAGCCATGTCCCATATACAGTTGACTTTAACAGAGTTGACATCTGTAACTGCTATAATAGAAGTCAGTGATCACTAGAACTGTGGCACAAGTATTACATTACATAAACAGACTCAGTGATTTGTGCAGCGTCAAGTGCCTTGTTACATGAGCCAATGAAAGGTTTACAAGAGCGTACGCTGGTACTTTTGAATAAGGTAATGAAATGTGTTACAGACAGCGAACGCTCTCCTGGGAATGAGCTAGGATATATGAAGCAGTGATACCTTGATCCCTTGAGGGTATGTCTGAAATATTTGCTAAACTTCTTACCCCTTCGGTGAAGGTGATGTTGGTAGGAGCAGCAAAGACTTGGAATACTTATTACATTTCCTCGTTGAACTGCAGAATAAGGGAAAGGTGTTTGGATTAACAAACTTTCAGTACTGTTATAGTGTCCTGCAGTCGGCAGTAAAGAACTAACGATCAAGTTTGATCACAGTTTATTTAACTAAAGTGCGTTCTTGGCATGCACTAATTTCCACATACAAGAACAACAAGAAACACAACAATTCTTGTGGTGGCAAACGCGAGAGAAGAGTACAAGACAATGAAAAGAAATAATAACTAAAATACTATGTTACACAATTACAAAATGGCATTACGCCCAACAAGGTACAACTTCCTACTGAAGACTACGGCAAGTGTCTTAATAGGCAAGAGCCAGCATCGGTATTTGCCGGAGCTGTCCTACCTATAGATACACATTGCCAGTCTGACTCTGCTGGTGTGCTTACAACATCGATTCGGCAGAGTGCTACATGTAGTCACATTAGTTCCTATTGGTGGATCTCTGTCACATGGCTTTTCATAAGGTAGTGCCGTGTTTATGCGCAAAGTCTGTTGTGTTTACATACATTAACGATGTTTTGATCTGAGCTTTTGAAGGGAGGTCAGCAGCCAACCTTGCTTGTCTGTTTTGTGGGCCCTCTAACTGATAAGGGGCCGCTATGACATTTCTCCTCCTGGAAAAAGAATGCACAGCACCACCAACATCCATAGCAGTAGGTGCATCCTGGTCGATGTTCATAGGTTCATGGCCGACAGGGGCTGGAGGCGGTGATGCAGCAGGGCAGCTGGTGGCGAAGGCAGCGGCTAAGGTGGAGGCAGGAGAAAAGGTTCCGTCACATGGCGACTGTCGACAGGCACTGGCAGCTTTCCCAGGGCGTCGTGGTCAACCAGACGTGGGCATAGCTGGTTGAAGTGCCACCGGGCAGCAGAACCATCGGCCCACCAGAGAGACGTCATCGCCCAGCCGCAGAGCTTGGTAATGACAGCAGGCGCACAGAGCGCCCGTGGATGAGAGAAGATCCGCGCCCAGACCTCCTGTCCAATGCGGAAGGAGTGCGCCAGAGTGTGGGCGGGAGGGTGAGAAGTCTCAGGAACAAGGACAGATAAGGGAGAGCAGAATGGTCGACCATGAAGTATCTGCGCTGGTCTTTTAACAGCACGGAGGGCAGCAAAATATGTAGCCATATAAAGAAGCAAGCCCTCCTCCAGCAGATGATGGATCAGCAGTTCGTCGAGCTGGGTCTTGAACGTCCACACAAAATGTTCTGCCTGGCCATTTAATG
Source organism: Schistocerca piceifrons (assembly GCF_021461385.2). Classification (NCBI taxonomy): domain Eukaryota; kingdom Metazoa; phylum Arthropoda; class Insecta; order Orthoptera; family Acrididae; genus Schistocerca; species Schistocerca piceifrons. Next base: position 356,209,630 of record NC_060144.1, on the reverse strand, counting down.
CAGGGTGAAATGGGGCGGTGTGGATGAGGAAAGTCCCATTCGCAGCACAGAATTGCTTAAACTTGGTCGAAGTAAACTGTGGGCCATTATCCATAACAATTATTTTGGGGAGTCCCTCAACAGCAAAGAGGTGCCGGAGAATTTTGATAGTCTCATCAGAAGTGGTGTGGGATACATAGGGGTATCCCAACTTGGAGTCGATCAGGATGAGCCACTGAGAACCATGAAACGGCCCAGTGAGATCCAAGTGGAGACGTTCCCATGGAGCAGCTGCATCTGGCCACGAAAAATACTGGCACGGGGATACTGCCTCTGACGTGTTTGGCATGTGGTGCAGGCCGACATGAGGAAGGCAATGTCTTTATCGAAACCACACCAATAAAGGTGTCAGTGGCCCAGCAGTTTGGTGAGGATGATTCCCCAATGGCCAGTGTGGAGGAGGTCGAGGACATGGCGGCGTGATGCACGAGAGATGGCCACCTGGGGAACATATGAATCACTATGCAAACGGAGGAACACCACTGCAAAAAAGAGAATGTGCCAATGATCCCAAAAATGCCGGACTTCTGCATTGCGGAGGCTATGATGGCTGGTCGGCCAACCTGCAGCGATTTGGTGGTGGAGAGCTTGCAGTGTCTGATCCTAAGTGGTGGCCAGCCAGACCACATCAGTATCCAATGGAAACTGCACCCAGAGTTGCGTCCACATTAGGTTCCACATGGAAACAAACAAAAGGTAAGCATCAAACTCATGATTCGCTCCAGCGGGCAGCCAGGAAAGGAAATCGGCTTTTGAATTCCGTTCAGAGGTGCGATAGACAATATCAAAGTGAAACGTGGCCAGGAATAACATCCAACACTGGAGGTGGCGCACTGTCCAGATGGGCACTGTGGCAACCGGGTGAAACAAAGAAACCAAAGTTATGTGGTCGGTCTGCAAAGTGAAATGAAGATCTCACACGAAATCATAAAATTTTGTCCAGGCGAAAACTAGTGCCAAGGCTTCCTTTTCAATTTAACTATATTTGGTTTGAGTTTCAGGCAATGTTTTGGACGCAAAAGCTACCAGCGTCTCAACGCCGTTGACCACTTGCAAGAGGACCACACCCAGGTCATGGTCCGATGCATCGGTGGCGACATTGAGGGGCAGGGAAGGATCATAAGCGGCCAGACAAGAAGGGTAGGAGAGAGCCGACTTTAGACTTGTGAAAGCCTGTTCACATGCCGCGTCACAAACGCAACGCATCCTCTTGTGCAGCAACCTGGTCAGGGACATGGGGTATAAAACAAGGATGGATTGCAGTTGCAGTTGGTGGGAGGAGACAGGTTTTGAATCACTCAACATACTCCTTAGAGGCATGTAGGCCGTGAGCATCAATTGTGAACCCGAGATAACTCACCTCGCGTGCAAAAAAGTTACACTTTTCTTTCCGGCAACACATGTTAGCCTCAGAAAAAACCTGAAACAGCTTATCCAGCTTGTCCACAAGGTTCAGTGTGGACGAGCCACTGACAACGACATTGTCCAGATAATTTGCCGCACCAGGCACCTGACTTGTGAGGCCTTCCAAATAACATTGGAAATGGGGAACTGGCAATGCAAAACTGGATGCGATTGTACCAGGAAAGGCCACATGGGGTATTGATGACTAGGATCTATTGCAATTCCTCATCCAACGGCAGCTGCAAATAGCCATCGCACAAATCAATTTTGCCGAAAACAGTTGAGTCCACAAGACATATGAGTATGTCATCCACCGATGGGACAGGATGCGCATCGATGACGGACTGAGAATTTACCATGACCTTAAAATGCCACAAATGCGTAAAGCACCATTTGGCTTCTCGATTAACATGACAGGCATCGCCCAGCAACTGGACTTCCGACTGGGGAATGATGGAGAATACTTGTCCATCAATGGAATGTGAGGCTTCCATGTCCTGAGTGGCCAGTCATGATGAGCCTGTACATCTGCAGGAAGCATGGCATCTATGCGATGTTTCTGCGAAGCGTGACACAGAACGGCAATATGGCCTGGTCGGGCGCAAGCCATGCACATTGCTCACCGGTGGGGGCGCTCCGACCGTTGGTGAGCCTGGAAACGGCCTGGGCATGATGGAAAATGTGCGAAAGACTTTCTGTCACAGTGCTAGGCAACTGGCGAGTGGTGAAAACAGCCAGATCAAGATGCAGCAGTTGTAGTCGGTGAGACTGTTCAAACACATGAGTTATCGACAGACAGGTGTCAAGGGACAGGTCCTCTGACTTCAAAAGATCAGGCCAAAGACCCTCATCTGGTGCATGAAACACAATCATATTGTGAATCAACGAAGAGGCATATAACAGCTTGCAGGCAATGTTGGCGGACAGGAATTTGCAAATGTGGGAGAGACCCTGCAGCATCGTAATCCATTCCCAGTATGTCTGACCTGGGGACTTTCAACAAGAAAAGAAAATCTGATGGGCAGAGATGACATGTATTTGTGCATCCAATTACTCAAAAAGGCAGCCCTTAGTACGGGCAAATGAGAGATCTTGAGGTGATTGCTCAGGGTTCAATGGTCAAATTAAATGATACATCTGTGGACCGAATGTTGCTAAAAAAAAATAAATAAAATAAAATAAAAAAGCAAGCCCGACTGATTTCTGGCGTGGATCCCATGTGCCAGTAAATAATGTTCCAACCGTTCGACATAATTTGACCATGGTTTGACAGACCTATCGAAAGCTGAAAATGTTGGTGGAGCTACATCTTGCAACACTGGGAAGTGAGAGCACTGCCTGAATCTACTGTAGAGCTTCTGTCATGGACTGAAGAAATTCCTCTAAGGAGGACATTTCATCCGAAAATGAAAAGTTTTATCCTCGTTGTCAATATCTGTAGTGTCCTGCGTTGGGCAGGAAAGAACTAACAATCAAGTTTGAACACACTTTATTTAACTAAAAAGCCTTCTTGGCATGCACTAGTTTCCAAACGCAAGAACAACAAGAAACACAACAATTCTTGTAGTGGCAAAAGCCAGAGATGACTACAAGACAATGAAAAGAAATAATCAAAATACTATGCTACACAATTATAAAGTGGCATAACACCCAACAAGATACAATTTTCTACTGAAGGCTGCAGCAAGTGTCTACTAGGCTAGAGCCGGCATTGGCCAGAGCTGTTAGGTACACACTGCTGGTCTGACTTTACTGGCGTGCTTATAACAACGATTCGGCAGAGTGCTACACAGTCACATTAGTTCCTATTGGTGGATCTCTGTCACAGGGCTTTTCACAAAGTAGTACCATGTTTACGTGGAATGGCTGTTGATGCATACGTCCACTGACGATGTTTTGACCTGAGCTCTTGAAGGGAGGTCGACAACCCACCTTGCTTGTCTGTTGTGTGGGCCCTCTAACTGATAAGAGGCTGCTGCGATAACTGTCATTTGTTGGTCCCTGTGGTTTCTGACGTTTTACAACAGGCACTACAGGAGGCTATGGAGAGAAAAGATGGCCTTTTGCGCAATTTTGTAAGCTGATTCGAAACAAACATCTGTCTAATACAGCTTGACATGAATTTGTAGAAAAACTGCACTTTTGGGGAACCATTGGAGGACAGTGTTAACAGTATTAGAAAAGGTGGTTCATGTAAGTCTCTTTCCATTTCTGAGGAGGAAGTAACATACCCAGAAGACAGGATATAAATAATTTTTAATACTTGCTCATAGAATTTTTTACAACTGGAGCAATGGATTTCACAAGTTGAGGCGATACGGGAATCTATAGAAAGCAAGAAAGGAGTGGCTTGGCGTTACTACGGGAAAGCCTTCCAGAAATGAATGCAACTGGGATTACATTACATGCTTCAAATCTACTCTTAATGATAATTTCGCCAGGAACTATCCAGAGGTAGATCGTCAATATATGATTGCAGAGAAAAACGGGTGCCAGAGTGTTGTGGGATCCTTGAGGCACCCAATTCTCAGGTCCTTATATGTTGTATAACGATATTTGTGAATTTGTGGCATTATCTGAGGAAGGTAGACCATATAAGGTAGGTCAATTTAAGCAAAGTGCACTTGTTGGGTGATCTGGTTATTAGATTGCATATACAAAATTTCACATGGGCATTTAAGGCCAGGTTCACTCAAGTGCTGTCCATCCTGGCAATTTTGGGGGCACAGTGTATCTGACATGTCATCTAGTCCCTAACTGCCATGGAAAAAGGTTTTTCTTTGGTTTTGCTCCCTGAACAGTTGTTGAATTTTGCAACATGTAATCCACTTCAGTGTTTAACAATAGTTTTACTCCCCTTATGGGTTGATCAATTTGAACTCAGGGCAGTGTGGAAAGTCGGAGAACTTCTGTGAAGAATTCACAGATATTCTCACAAATTGTTCAGAACGTGTCAGATTCTGGGAGTAAAAAATCTAACAAATGCACTACTCTGGCCAGACACACTCGCATTGTCTGTCTCCTCCATGAATGATGCAATTGAAGGTTGCAGTGGATAAGATACTGCAAGAGTGAGTTATATGACCCTCCAAGTTCCATATTCTTCGCCAATTTTCTGACTCAGAGACCACAAGGCGTGGGAGGGGGATGACGTGTTGTGGACTGCTGCACTCTACATCTACATCTACACCTACACCTACACCCACATCTAAACACATACTCTGCACACCACCATATGGTGAGTGGTGGAGGGTAACCTGTACCACTACTTGTCATTTCCTTTCCTATTCCATTCGCAAATAGAGCAACGGGAAACGGCTGTCTATATGCGTTCGAATGAGCCCTAATTTCTTTTAACTATCTCCGTGGTCCCTACACGAAATGTATGTCGGCAGCAGTAGAATCATTCAGCAGTCAGCTTCAAACGCCGTTTCTCTAAATTTTCTCAATGGTGTTTCTCGAAAAGAATTTCACCTTCCCTCCAGTGATTCCCATTTGAGTTCCTGAAGCATCTCCGTAACACGTGTTGTTTGAAGCTACTGGTAAGAAATCTAGCAGCCTCCCTCTGAATAGCTTCAATGTCTTCCTTCAATCCGACATGGTATGTATCCCAAATGCTCAAGCAGTACTCAGGAATAGGTTGCACCAGTGTCCTATATGCAGTTTCCTTTACAGGTGAACCACTCTTTTCTAAAATTCTCCAGATAAACCAAAGTTGACCATTTGCCTTCCCTACCACAGTTCTCATATGGTTGTTCCACCTCATATCGCTTTGCAACATTATGCCCAGGTATTTAAACGACTTGACTGTGCTGAGCAGTATACTAGCAATACTTATCCGAACATTACAGCTCTGATCTTCCTACTCATCTGCATTAACTGACATTTTTCCACATTTAGGGCTAGCTGCCATTCATCACACCAACTGGAAATTTTGTCTCAGTTATCTTGTATCTTTCTACAGTCACTCAATTTCAATAGTTGTAGACTGCTGCCCACCAAATCATTTATGTATATAGAGAACAATAGCGATCCTATCACACTCCCGACGATACCTTTGTCTCTGAGGAACATTCGCTGTCAAGGGCAACATATTGGGTTCTAATATTTAAGAAGTCTTTGAGCCATTCACGTATCTGTGAACTTATTCCTTACACTCGTATCTTCGTTAACAGTCTGCAACGGGGCAATATGTCAAATGCTTTCATGAAATCCAGAAATATGGACTCTGCCCGTTGCCCTTCAGCCATAGTTCTCAGTATGTCATGTGAGAAAAGGGCAAGCTGAGTTTTGCATAAGCAATGTTGTCTAAAACCATACTGATTTGTGGACATGAGCTTCTGTTTTAAAAAAGTTTATTATATTCTAACTGAGAATATGTTTAAGGATTCTGCAGCAAAGAGAAGTTAGGGATAATGGTTTGTAATTTTGCAACTCCGTTCTTTTACCCTTCTTATATACCAAAGTCATCTGCACTTCTTTCCAGTGCTTGGTAATTTGTACTCGGCGAGAGACTCATGATGAATGTAAGCTAGAGTGGCCAATGCCACAGAGTATTCTTTGTAGAAGTGAACTAGGATTCCATCCGGACTTGGTGATTTATTTGATTCCAAATCTTTTGGTTGTTTCTCTACGCCAGGTATGCTTAATACTATGTTGCCCATACATGAGGCTGTCCAATGGTCAAATGATGGTATGTTTGTATGATTCTTCTGTGTGAGCGATTTCTTGAATGTGAAATTTAAAACTTCCGACTTCTGTTTTGCTATCTTCAACTGTCATACCAGACTGGTCAACAAAGGACTGAATGGAAAGCCTTAAATTCACTTAGCAATTTTACTTAAGACCAGAATTTTCTCAGGTTCTCTGCTAGATCTTTTGCTAAGGTGTGATGTTTGTAGTAGTTGTATACTTTGCACTTAGCTCTTTCCACAGACCCACGGATCTACTAACCTTCGGTTGTTGTCATTTATACATTCCCTTTTGAACCAAGAGTGCAACAGCCTCTGCTCCCTAAGCATCTGCCGAATTTCGTTTTTAAACCACGGTGGGTCTTTTCTAGCCTTTATCCACTTACAAGGCATATAACTCTCCAGACTATGATTTACAATCTGCTTAAATTTTGCCCGTGATTCCTCCACATCCATCTTACTGGAAACACATGATGCCAATTCACTGTCTAAATGATATGCTAATAACTGCTTATCTAGGAGAAACTCTCATTGCCTTCTTGACTGATTTATTAACATTCGTAACCATAGTTACTATAATGACATGACCACTAATTGCCGTTTATGTACCGACATTTCTGGTACGGTCCGGCCTTTTTGTAGCTACAATGTCTATGATATTTCCATTGGGTACAGGCTGCCGAGCTAGCTGCTCCAAACAATTTTCAGAAAACGTGTTCAAATGAATTTCGCATGAATGTCTGTCTGTACACTATGCAGTGAATCCATAAACATAACAAGTCCACACTCACCATGTTAAAGTTGCCTCCAACTAGTATTGCATGATATGGGCTATTGACTGCACACTTCATTTGAATGAGTCTAGAACTGTCACAGCAGAACCAGGTGGCCAGTAAAACATTCCAACAATTAACTTGGTTTCACCTACACCTCTTATACTAGACCAAATAACTTCGCTGTCACACTCAACTTTGACCTCAATAGAGAGAATATTTTTGTCAACTGCAATGAACACTCCCTCTCCTAGGGCCTCTTATCTGTCTTTCTAATATATGTTCCACGACTCACTAAATATCTCACTTCGGGTTTCAGCCAGCACTCGGTCCCAAGAATAATTTGAGTGAGAGAACTTTCCTGGACGGCAGTAATTTTGGAAACCTGAATGCCATTTGACTTCCCTTGCTGCATGTTAACTAGTTTATTCAGAGCACCTCAAACTACTGCCTAGTCTAAAGACTGAATGAATTTACACTTACAAAAATGCGAGAGTAGCCTCTTAAACAGAGAAACACACACGAAAATTAATAAATATACTAAGAGGAAAAAACAAGAAAAGGTAAAACTTAACTTGCTGCTCTGTAGTTTTACTCTTATATCAGGCGAGAGCTGGTGCTTCAGTAAGATTGTTCTACAATCGGTCCCGTTACCCGATTTGCACTAACGTTTTTCATGGTTTCAGAAGGCAAGGGTGTTTGCTACCTCTGACCTTAATCACACTTATTTCCAACTGGCCTGAACTGAGAAGTCAAAACCAATAACCACTTTTGTTACTGATTATAATCTTTTCTAGTACAGCTTGGTTTCCTTCAGCCAGTCAACTGCAGTGACAGTGTTATCTCGTATTTTGGATAATATCTTCTCAAATTTAAAGTTTAGCTGTGCACATCACCATGTAGGCAGCGTTGCTACCTCTGTATCACAGTTCGATTCCCGGCCGGGGTAGGGATTTTTCTCTGCCTGGGGACTGGGTGTTTGTTCGTCCACTTCATCATCATCATCCATGCCATGCCTAATTTGGATTGCATAAAAACTGGGGCTTTGTACAGGCGCTGATGACTGACAACCACACAGTTTAGCACCCCACAAACCAAACTTCATCATCACTATGTAGATAATATTTTTAGTGAAGTCTACCTGCTTCGCTGAGTGGTCAGCATGTCTGCCATGCAGTGGGTCTAGGTTATATTCCCAGTCCGGTTAGAGATTTTCTCCACTCAAGGACTTGGTCTTGTGTCGTGTTGTCACCATAATCATCATCGACTAGCAAATTGCCCAATGTGGCATCAGCTGAAAAGACCTGCAACTCAGTGGCCGATCTTCCCCAAGTGGAGACTCCCAGCCATCGATGCCATCATTTTACAGTCAAAATTTTCTGAAGCATCTGAGCCATATGATGGAGATTCTTACAACACTTGCTGGTTACAATCTATGAGTTTCATTTTATGGTTAAACATATTTTTGGAACAAAGAATGTGGTGGCTGATGATCTTAGATGCATCTTTGGTGAAGAAAACAAGGGGGAATTTGAGGAAGAGGGACAAGTACCAATGCGGCGTGCCCTATTTTGATTGGGCGTCTGCTCCTTTTTAAGGATGCAGTGGAACAACAATGTGGACCCGAAGTTGTCTTCAATTAAACAGCAATTATAAAAGGGAGAGACAGACCATATGTTCTAAGGGGAAATATTTCGTGTTGCCCAGTTCGGAGCCGTCAGACTGTATTACTGTCTCAACTGGTTCCACGTCTAGTCAAATACCATCATGAAACACCAATAGGTGGTCATTTTGGCAACAGTAAGAAAAGGACGAAGATTCGCAAAAACTTTGTACAGTGAGCCCACATACAATACCTGCCAAGGATTTCTGGTCTCCAGTGTCACACAAAAGCTAATGTACAAAAGGTATATTGATTACATTGCTCTGTTTCCACAGTTGAGAAAGGAAACCTATTTGCACTAGTCTGCATTTTTGTTGGTTAATCCCCATTAGGAATATCACTGCACCATAATGAAGGCTCTTTGTTGTGACCGGAAGACAACACTGTGAAGGAGCTGAAAGGATGAACTTGAGGACACATCTGGGTGGCCACTGCCTGCTCGCCAGCTGGCTATATGTGTGCTGCCCAAAGAGCGGAATGTGACATACCCAGTGCTGTTTTGCCACAGAGCTATCTGTTCCTGGAGAGCAAGAACTGAGGCAGTCTCTTTAGTTGTGTATGTGAACTTTAGACACATTTCCATGGCTCTAATTCAAGAATTCTGATATTTCTGGGAAATATCAGAATAAGACCACTGACAAAGGGCAGGAAAAGAAACTTGCTTTGCTGCCATTCTGTGGCCATGTGTCGGGCAAAATAAGCTGCCTGTTGAAAAGACACAAGATCAAATCAATCTTCAGGTCTCCAACAAAAATCCATCAATTACTGAGACCAGTTGAAGACGCAGTAGGTCTCAGTACACCTGGAGTCTACGAAATACCTTGCGAGTGTGGCCAGAAGTACATTGGACAAACGATGCGCGCTGTGGAGCAACGCAGGAAAGAACATGAGAGGTATTATTGCCTACGCTATCCAGAGAAATCTGCGTCAGCTGAGGATGCATTTGAAATATGGTCACCACATAAAATTTGACTATACCTGTCGTTGCTCGCATAACGGGTTCTGGGACAGTTTAATAAAATAAGCTATTGAAATAAAAATTACCACAAACACCCTGAATAGATTTTTTTTGTGTGTGAGGTTTTAGGGCGATCAACAACTAGGGTCATTAGTGCCCAGTCACAAATGTAAGTGCAGATATAATCTGGTAAAACTCAAGGGGGGAGGGGGGAGGGGGGAGACACCAGAAAGTTCTTACAAAGACACAGATAAAATAATTAAAAGAGTTAGATGTCTTTGGACAAGTCCGTCAATGTAATAAAACGAAGAACACGAGCAGCTGCTCGAGTGTCATCAGCTAAAATAGATGGCAGAGACAGGACAACACGAGATTGATTAAAACGGGGACACGACAATAAAACATGGCGCACTGTCAATGCATGACCACAAGGGCACTGTGGCGCAGGGTCACCTGATAGCAGGTAGCAGTGGCTAAACCAGCAATGCCCAATCCGCAACCTGGCCAAAATGACCTCCTCTCGCCGAGATGGTCGGGAGGAGGTTGTCCAAGCTGTTGGAACGGTTTTATGGCCTGGAGCTTATTTTCTTGAAGTGACGACCAAGTATCCCACCATAATAATGACACAAACCTCTTATAAACAACTCCACTAATGTCAGACGATGGGACACAAAGGGAGGCTGGCCGAGGGAGGACTGCAGCCTTGGCTGCAGCATCAGCACCCTCATTCCCAGGCACTCCTATATGGCCTGGAACCCACATAAAGCTAACAGGAGAGCCATCATCAGCAAAAGAATGGAGAGATTGCTGGATCTGTTGCACCAAGGGATGGACCAGATATGGAGCTCCAAGGCTCTGAAGAGCACTGAGTGAATCAGGACAGAGTACATACGGAGAATGGCGGTGGCAGTGGACATACTGAACGGCCTGATAAAGAGCAAAAAGCTCGGTCGTAAAGCTGGAACACTGGTCAAGGAGCCGGTATTTAAAGGTGACGTCCCCGACGACAAAGGCACAGCCGACACCATCGTCAGTTTTGGAGCCATCAGTGTAAATAAAGGTGTTATTGGCGAGTCGCGCACGAAGTTCGACAAACCATGAGCAATACACTGCATACGGAGTACCCTCCTTTGGGAGTGAACTGAGGTCAAGATGAATGTGAACCGGAGCCTGGAGCCAAGGTGTTATCGGGCTCTCACCCTCTCTGAAGGTGGTAGGGAGGGCAAAATCCAATTGTTGAAGCAGGCGATGAAAGCGGACTCCAGGGGGCAGCAGGGCAGACACATACAACCCATACTGACGGTCGAGAGAATTGTCGAAGGAGGACTGATAAGAGGGGTGGTCGGGCATTGACAACAGCCGGCAGGCATACCGACAAAGCAGTACGTCGCGCCAGTAGGTCAATGATAATTCAGCAGCTTCAACATAAAGACTCTCGACGGGACTAGAATAGAATGCTCCGGTCGCAAGACGTAACCCCCGATGATGGATGGAGTTGAGACGGCGTAAGAAGGATGGCCGAGAAGACGAGGCTCCCATAATCCAACTTTGATCGGACTATGGAAGGATATAAGCGAAGCAGGACAGTGCGATCCGCTCCCCAAGATGAACCACTAAGAACACGGAGGACATTAAGGGAACATGTACAACGGGCAGCCAAATAAGGGACATGCGGAGACCAACAAAGTTTCCTGTCCAGTGTGAGCCCTAAGAACTTTGTTGTCTCCACAAATGAGAGAACAACGGGACCGAGATATAAGGATGGTGGAAGGAATGCTTTATATCGCCAAAAGTTGATGCAAACCGTCTTCTCTTCAGAGAACCGGAAGCCATTAGCCACACTCCATGAGTATAGGCTGTCAAGACAACGCTGAAGGCAGCGCTCCAGGAAGCATGTTCTCTGGGCACTGCAGTAGATCGCGAAGTCATCGACGAAAAGAGAGCTGGAGACGTTAGGTGGAATGCAATCCATAATTGGATTGATCGCTATGGCAAAAAGGGCTACACTCAAAACGGAGCCCTGAGGCACTCCGTTCTCCTGGAGGAAGACGCCGGACAATACGGAACCCACACGTACCCTAAACATTCGATCTATTAAAAATGAATCAATAAAAACGGGTAGGCGACCACGTAGGCCCACCTGTGCATAGTGCGGAGGATACCTCCTCTCCAACAGGTATAGTAAGCCTTCTCCAAATCGCTTTCGCAAAAAGTTGTTCATGATGAACGTCGACAAGGTCACAAGGTGGTCAACAGCGGAGCGGCGTCGACGAAAGCCGCATTGAACATTGGTAAGTAGCCGTCGAGATTCAAGAATCCAAACCAACCGAGCGTTAACCATGCACTCCATCACCTTACAGACGCAGCTTGTAAGAGACATGGGGCGGTAACTAGAAGGAAGGTGTCTATCCTTCCCGGGTTTGGGTATGGGAACGACGACGGCCTCACGCCAACGCATGGGGACCTGACCTTCGATCCAGACGCGATTATAGGTACGAAGAAGAAAGCATTTGCCTGCCGGAGAAAGGTGTGTCAGCATTTGAACGTGAATGGCATCTGGCCCCGGAGCAGAGGATCGGGACAGTGCAAGTGCACGTTGAAGTTCCCGCATGGTAAAGGGGGCATTATCATCCTCCAGATTCAGCGAGTGGAAGGTAAGTCGCCGAGCCTCTTCTGGAAGGAAGGCAGGGTGGTAATGGGCGGAGCTTGAAACCTCCGCGAAAAAGCAGCCGAAAGCATTGGAGACATCCGAAGGTCCACAAGTACCTCATTACCTGAAGTCAGGCCAGGTATCGAGGAGTGGGCCTTAATGCCCAACAGCCGGCGCAGGCCACCCCAGACGACAGAATATGGAGTAAAACTGTTAAAGGAGCTTGTGAAAGAGGCCCAACAAGCTTTTTTGCTGTCTTTGATGACTGAATGACATCGTGCTCAGAGTCGTTTGTAATTAATACAATTCGCCAGCGTAGGATGGTGGCGAAAGGTGCTTAAAGCACGTCGAGCACGGATAGTGTCTTTGGAAGCCTCATTCCACCAGGGGACTGAAACGTGACGTGAAGAAGAGGTAGTACGAGGAATGGAACATTCGGCATTGACGATAACAGCCGTGAGGTATTCGACCTGACTGTCACAGCTGAGAAAATCTTGGTCCAGAAAGGTCGCCAGGGAGGAGTTAAGTACCCAGTCAGCTCTCGGTATGTTCCAGCTCGAGGGACGTGGGGATGGGGTGTGGTGCAGGAGACGAACGACACAGGGGCAATGGTCACTCGAATAGGTGTCAGAAAGGACATACCACTCGAACCGATGGGGCAAAAAGCAGATCGAGAGGTCCAAGTGGGAGTAGGTATGAGTAGAGTCCGAGAGGAAAGTCGGGGCGCCAATATTGAGGCAGACAAGATTGAGATGGTTGAAAACATCCACCAAGAGGGAGCCTCTCTGACAGGACGCAGAACCCCAAAGGGGATGATGGGCATTGAAGTCGCCAAACAATAAAAACGGCAGAGGAAGCTGAGCAATCAGGTGCATCATGGCAGCCCGACTAACTGCGGATGACGATGGAGTGTAGACAGTACAAACAGAAAAACTAAAGGCAGAAAGAGTAATACGGACAGCTATTGCTTGGAGTGGGGTGGTCAATGGGATGGGATGGTAATAGACATTGTCCCGAACGAGCAACATGACCCCACCATGAGCTGGAATACCATCCACAGGGGTTAGGTCAGATCTCTCTGAGGTATAGTGGGTAAAAGCAATACGGTCAGTTGGGTGTAACTTCCTTTCCTGGAGACCAGTGCAGGTGGAGGAGCAGTTGTAATTCCTCCCGATTAGATCGAATACCTCTTATGTTCCAATGTAACAGAGCCATCGCGAATCAGAGAAAGGGGGAACGAAACGGGTGAAGAGCTGGTCACCTCGACGGCCGCGGAGGGCCAGGTTTCGAGGGAACACCGCTACAACCGTCAGGAGGCGGATCCTGTTCCATCGAGTCGTCGCCAGCTGCTGCCACATTCCTGGGTTGCACAGGAGGGGCAGCATAGTCTGCCGACGACAGGCCAGTGAGTGCCTGGCAGCAGAGCGTCCCGGCGAAACTGAGGATGGCCAGGAGCAGCGACTGTCGGATGGAGCATCAGACGAAACGTGCCGGGGTGGAGAGGGGGATAAAGATTTCTTCTTTGAGGCCTTCTTGGAAGACCGATGAGTCACAGGGATGGTGGGCTGTGGGGGCTGGACGTGAAGAAAGTCCTCATGCTCGGGGTCCTTTTTGGTACGCCAGACCTTGGAAACCGTTACGGAACGTTTCCCTGATGGACGCCTGGGAAGAGGATTGCTTCTCAGGCGGCGGAGGAGGAGGAGGAGGAAGGGTGGCCCCTGGGGAAGAGGGGGCAAGGGCCACGAGGGAGAAGGATTTGGAAGGGAGGGATTTGGGAGTCGGAGGCATAGACCCCAGATGGGGTGAGGAGATGGAGGGGGGACAGGATAGGGGTGAGGATACTACGGAAGGAGTGGACACGATCGAAGCAAATGACATTGTGACATTGTCAACATCACGGGATGGAGGCGGTCATATTTTTGCCTGGCCTCAGAATAAGACAGACGGTCCAAGGTTTTTAATTCTTGTATCTTTTTCTCCTTCTGATATGCGGGGCAGTCGAAAGATCTAGGCGAGTGGAGGCCAGGACAATTGACGCACCGAGGTGGTGAGTTGCATGTACGTCCCTCACGAAGAGGACGTCCACGATCGCCACAAAGGGCTCAGCTTCACACCGTAACGACATGTGCCAAAGTGCAAACATCGAAAGCATCACATAGGAGGCAGGACGTAAGGTAGCACCGGTAGCACATCACCTTTACCTTCTCCAGAACATCCCCTCGAAGGCGAGGATAAAGGCCCCAGTGTTGACACAACGGTCTCTGGGGGCGCACTGGACTCGCCAGACGAAATGCATGCCACGGCACTCCAGGTTGGCCCTGAGCTCCTCAGATTGCAGCAGGAGGTCCCGATGGAAAATAATCCCCTGTGTCCTATTGAGTGCCAGATGTGGGCCAATGGACACTGGGATGTCCCCTAGTCGGTCACATGCCTGGAGCACCACCGACTGTGTAGTGGAGGTGGTCTTTATGAGAATGGACCCGAACGCATTTAACTAAGAGCCTCTATTTCTCCGAAGATATCCTCGATGTGCTGTACAAAGAACATGGGCTTGGAGGTGGCGAACGTCCCCCCATCGGCCCGAGAACAGACGAAATAGCGGGGGAAGTATTTCACCCCAAGCCAGCGGGCCTGTCCTTCCTCCCAGGGAGTGGCCAAGGGGGGGAAGGCAGACATACTAGAACCAGACACGGCCGCAGAGCGACCTGATGCATGTTGACGTTTCATCCGCAAAACGTCCGGCTCGATACCACCCACTGCGACCAGGGGCTCTCCCCACGGGTGCCACCCAACTTCAGCAAGGGCCACTTGGCAGGATGACCATTGCCGGGGAGTCCTGATGCCCCAGGTAGACGGGCATCTACTCCTTGGCTTACGTGGGGAGGGTGCAGATCAGGTATCAGCAGTACGATCCCTGTGTTGTCAGGGTGCTACAACCTAGAGGGTACATGACGACCCCACCACAACAGGCTGGCTACCGTGCTGGATTTCGGGTGCCATGGAAAGTCCATCATGATCGTAGGTGCAGATGGGGACGCACTATGGGCGTAATTTGTGCAACCCATCAGGTGTTTAGGCCCAAACTGATGAACAGTGGGTGCAGTTACGACGCCGTTACAATGATGAGTGCCAAGGTCTTAGTGCACTGAGGACCAGTGACACACCATGTAAGGTGTCCTTCCCCAAAAGGCTCGTACTTCTGTAGAATTTTGAAAAATGGAAGTCAAACCCCCAATGGGGACCATCACATTGAAGGCCGAAATTGTTGAAACGCCTTTTAGTCGCCTCTTACAACAGACAGGAATACCTCGGGCCTATTCTTACCCCGGACAAACAGGAGGGTGGGGGGAGGGGGACCTGCCTTACTAGAGACAGTGGCTTGCAGCTCAGCACTGCGTGGGATCCAGCGATCGCGCAGTTGAAGAGGGCACATCGAACGCCGACTCAAAACATGCCCATATATGTCAATGACACGGGCACCAGTGACATCACAGCCGGCAGCTAGCGTATATAAGGGCACACAAACAGCCCACTGGCAGTCATACCACTTGACAATGGCCAAAAAATGCTTGACCGAAAGCTAGGTAGTTTTAAGCAATTGACATGGTTGGAAACCCGAGAACATTTTATTCTGTAATGAAGGTAGTAACCCAATTACACAAGGTCCTTAAAAATAAAGTTCCATTTATATACCACTTTCCAATACTGAATAAATTAAATGCAAAGTTGCAGACTTTGTAAAAAAACTTAATTTGGTTTTATTTTGCAAAAAAAGACTGTTCTACAAAGGTTTCCAAACTAGGTTCATTAGAAAGACCATGGTTCTAACTGCAAAAAGTTTGAGTATCCAACTTGGGCTTACAATATTAGATAATCTGAATTAGTGTTGGGCATGAAAAAATGTAAACTTCGGATTCTAAATTCTAAGAGTAAATTAATGTTGAACAAGAAATTTAATGCGTAATGTCTTGGTAGCATGTGGATGCAGAATAAAACCTTTCACTTACCTCTTTTCCACTAGTCTACAAATTTTTGTAAAAAGGTTATATAGGGTATGTATGACACTTCTTTTACAAATACCTTTTTTCTATTAAAGTTTCAAAAACCAGCCTCAGTGTTAAGTCCTGATTATCTAAACTTACGATTTGTCGTCATTCGTCTTTTGAATGAAGCCCTGTTATATTCATATCCGAGCAGCTGTGTAGTTCTAATATGGGTGAATCAACATGACCACCAGCTCAAATATTACCATTTAATCAGTCCTATCTTCACAACTGTTAAAATATTTTTGCTGAATTTATTCTGTAATTGACGTAAATTTTACACTTGCCATTTGGATCTGTGGTGGTTGTTGTTGTCTTCAGTCCTGAGACTGGTTCGATGCAGCTCTCCGTGCTACTCTATCCTGTGCAAGCTTCATCATCTCCCAGTACTTACTGCAACCTACATCCTTCTGAATCTGTTTAATGTATTCATCTCTTGGTCTCCCTATACGATTTTTACTCTCCACGCTGCCCTCCAATGCTAAATTTGTTATCCCTTGATGCCTCAGAACATGCCCTACCAACTGGTCCCTTCTTCTCGTCAAGTTGTGCCACAAACTCCTCTTCTATTCAATACCTCCTCACTAGTTATGTGATCTACCCATCTAATCTTCAACATTCTTCTGTAGCACCACATTTCGGAAGCTTCTATTCTCTTCTTGTCTAAACTGTTTATCGTCCACGTTTCACTTCCATCCATGGCTACACTCCATATAAATACTTTGAGAAAGAACTTCCTGACACTTAAATCTATACTCGATGTTAACAAATTTTTCTTCAGAAACGCTTTCAGAAACTGTCATGTATATTCAACAAATACACTTCAACAACTCTCAGGCTTTATGAAGGAATGGTGCCAGTGTGTGAGAAGGAAGAAAAGCTTTTCCAATTAGGAGGGTAAACCCACACCTTTCGGTCTCTCATCCAATCATCCCATATGACTTTACTTTCCTTGCCATTGCTAGTCTACATTTTATATCCTCCCTACTTCGACCATCATCAGTTATTTTGCTCCCCAATAGCACAACTCATTTACTACTTTAAGCGTCTCATTTCCTAATCTAATTCCCTCAACATCACCAGACTTAATTCTACTACATTCCACGAGCCTCGTTTTGCTTTTGTTGATGATCATCTTATATCCTCCTTTCAAGACACTGTCCATTCCGTTCAACTGCTCTTCCAAGTCCTTTGCTGTCTCTGACAGAATTACAATGTCATCGGCGAACCTCAAAGTTTTTATTTCTTCTCCATGGATTTTAATACCTACTCCAAATTTTTCTTTTGTTTCCTTTACTGCTTGCTCAATACACAGATTGAATAACATCAGGGAGAGGCTACACCCCGGTCTCACTCCCTTCCCAACTACTGCTTCCCTTTCATGTCCCTGGACTCTTTATAACTGCCATCTGGTTTCTGTACAAATTGTAAATATCCTTTCGCTCCCTGTATTTTACCCATGCCATGTTTAGAATTTGAAAGAGTATTCCAGTCAAAATGTGGTACTGGAATATTTCACTGTTACTGCCTCTCCCCTGAACTTACTGTAAGAATTGCATAATCTGGTGTGAGCTAGTTACTTTCAGTTGAAGGGAAGGTGCAATGTTCTCAACAGAAGTTATTCAACAACCTCGCTGCCCCCCTCCCCACCCTACTCAAACTGCTAGTAGATCTACAATAGACATACAATATATTTTCACTAGGAATAATTATCCTGTCAATGACATTGATATTTTCAGTTTTCATTTTCTCACGTTGTCCATTATAAAATTTATTTAAACCGCTCTCAGCCTGTCTTAGTGGGCTGTTACACTATCAAATTTATTGCACAAAGATCTTTTACATGGCAGGAATTTTTTTATTTAGAGTATGGCTCATGACGTAACAGTCAAAATTACAGAAACAACACGATTTAAAAAATCACATGTATAAACAGAGCAATAAATAAGTTTGTATATAAGGACACCACTAATTGTAAATTTACACTCACAGAAGAGCAATCACAAACAAATGTCCAGCCTAGATAATATATAGTCGAATGCCTCTTGGGTCGCCATCAGGAAATCCTTTGGATCACCCTCATATGCCCTTAGTGGGCGTTCCTGCACGATGTGTTTGACCGTCTGTCTCTCAGCGCAACATTCGCAAGGGGCCAAAGGAAGTTTACCCCATCTGTGTAAGTAGTTGGCGCATCTCCCACAACAGTTGGTTCTGATGCGATTAAGAGTTGACCAAACTTTGCGAGGGCAATCAAATCCTTTTGGTTTACTAAAGATGCATGGCATACTGTGGCAGTTTACTGCTGTTCTGCTCTCTCATTCCTCTTTCCATCGGTCATTTATTTTAAGTTGGTTTGGTGCAGCACCTGTGCGGTCTTTAGTGGAGGATGCTTAGACCAGAGTCTGTTTCCTTGGATGTCATGAGTATCTTCATGGATTTGTAACTGAGGGTTGGTCATGATTTTTTGAACTTCTCTAACCAGAGCATGTTCTCAGCGCAGGTTAGGAGGGGCTATGTTACTGAGAATGGTGAAATATCAAATCTTCGACATTGCTGCAGCCGGAAAAAGATCCTGCAAGAACGGGACTGACGACTGAAGAGAATCGTTCAACATGACTAGTGCAACCCTTCCGCAAATTGCTGCAGATTTCAATGCTTGGCCATCAACAAGTGTCGGCATGCAAATCATTCGATGAAACATTATCGATATGGGCTTTCGGAGCTGAATGCCCACTCATGTACCCTCGATGACTGCACGACACAAAGCTTTATGCCTCTCCTGGACCCATCAACACTGGCATTGGACTGTTCATAACAAGAAACATGTTGCCTGGTCGGACAAGTCTCATTTCAAATTGTATCAAGCAGATGGACGTGTGCAGGTGAGGAGACAACCTCATGAATCCTTGGGTAAGGAGACAACCTCATGAATCCTTGGGCCCTGCATGTCAGTAGGGGACTGTTCAAGCTGGTGGAGGCTCTGTGATGGCGTGTGCAGTTGCAGTTATATGGGTCACCTGATACGTTTAGATATAACTGACTGGTAACATGTACGTAAGCATCCTGCCTGATCACCTGCATCCACTCATGTCCAATGTGTGTTCTGAAGGACTTGGGCAATTCTAGCTGGACAATGTGACACCCCACATGTCCAGAATTGCTACAGAGTGGCTCCAGATAAACTCTTCTGAGTTTAAACATGTTTGCTCGAACCCGATTTCCCAGACATGAGCATTATTGAGCTAACTTGGATGCCTTGTATTGTGCTATTCAGAAGAGATCTCCATCCCCCTCATACTCTTACAGATTTGTAGACAACCCTGGAGGATTCATGGTGTCAATTCCCTCCAGCATTACTTCAGACATAAGTCAAATCCATGCCGTGTTGTGTTGCAGCACTTCTGCGTGCTCCTGGGGGCCCTACACAATATTAGCCAGTGTACCAGTTTCTTTCACTCTTCAGTGTATTTGCGAATGGACAAGTGTACATTTCAATAAGTGCTCATGATTTCTTGCAACAGAAGAAAGCTATTCTAGTTTACAGTATTGCACTGTATTATATAAATGCAGATTTTAAAAATAACACCAGAAACGTGTGAAGCTACTTACAAAGCACTTAAGGAAGGCAAATAACTGAAGGTACATCCCGGTTTTATTTCATTGTTGATGGACTCAGCAATTTTATATAGCCCTCATTACTTATTCTATTTCTGTATTCAGGATATTTCTAGTTATACGCTGCTTCATTTGCTGTGTACATTTATAACAATTTTGTTGTAGCAGATGTCACATTTCAAAGCCAAGCAGCGATGCAAGTGCTCCTAGCAGTTCAATTTCTCAGTGCAGCGAACAGAAGGCCAACGATTTCTTTGATCAAATCTAATGTGAGGCACTAAATGTGATCAAATAAATTGGACAAAAGACATTTGACAAAAGTTCCCTATAACACTAGATCCAATATTTGGACGAATCAACTTTGTTCAATAAAAACTGATAGTGTAATATCGGCCTTATAGAAGTGTTGATGTCCCATGGCTGTCTTTTGTAATGACTACTGATAAAATGCTGACGTTTCACCTTCTTCCTTGTGTCAGTACTTTCCTGCTGTACATAACAGTCATTCCCAATTATGAACCATATAATGATGGCATGAAGCTACTGAACTTTCAAAGTTACACAATATTTAAAAATAAAGAAGTTGTGGCATGCAACTTAGCTCAGTACCGTATATACCACTTGAGCAGCTTTTGGATGAATTTCATTGCTCATTTTCTCAACCAGCTGATGGTCTACCCACAAAGGAATGGACTTATCCCATTCCCAGCTTTCTCACAACAAAAATGTTATGGTCACCACAAATCAAACCTTTGATTTTAAACCCAGTATCACTGGCACTTACCTCTAACCTACAGATGTACTTAATGCAGTATTTGCATCTTCCCATTCAATCCTCCAATACTCATGCAAAATGATGTTTCTTCCTCAATCATATTATGGTGTTCCAGACCTGCCAGTTCACATGAACAATTTTCACTGAATAGAATGCCAACCTGCTTGCAACTCGGGCACTGCAGTCCTCAGTGTAACAAAAGTGTCGAGAAGTTGTATTACGTATGCCTTGCAAGAAAAGCATGAATTGCTCAAACTCCAGGGTTTACTACTTTTCTTTCCCTCCCACAGAGCATAAAGCTTTGCTCGTTCAGTGTACATACAGTACACAAATACATTAATTATTTTGGGTAATCAGAACCATAACAAGAATCACTTGTTAAATATTTTTACTGGTGGCTAACAACTGAATTAACACAAATAGTGATGAGCCAGGGAGTGGGAAAATCGTGCCTCCATTGATCAGAAAGACAAGTACCTCGAGTAGTAAAGTTACTGCATACTTTAGAATACCTACTGCACTGTTGTTAATTTAGCAGAACTGAGACTCTACCAAAAAATTCCCTGCAAGTACAATGACACCCGAGCAGTAAACTTTTATACAATGATCTTGAGATCTGTAGGAAATAATCACACCACCATTACACAGGTAATGAGAACACTACAAATTACAGTAAATTTGGTCGATACCACACATTTCAAAGAAATAGAAGCTCCACCATTGCTTTTAAATTTTAAGTGACAAGAGAAAATTACAACAAAGTCATATACGGTATAAACCTGCTTTTACATTCCCGATATTAATTATTTCCTGCCGTTTATGACATTTATCACTCCCATCAAATTTCCTACGTCCACAATGTTAATTCGTATCCAATTTTGCACCAACATATTTATAATTTTCCCGCAATTTACGCATCATGAAAAAATGTTTCTGGTGAAGAAACTAAAATTAAATGACGCTGGCTGCCAAGTACAGTTTACAAACATTACATGGTAAAGAAAATTTCTTGACGTCGGAGTGCTAAACTCAGTGGATTTGAACTGGTCAATTTGTAAAAGTTGAAACAAGTAGTGTGTGTGTGTGTGTGTGTATCTGCTGCCGCTGCCAAACACTACTCTGCGTGGTAGCTGATTGGAGTTAACTAGGTTAGTCCAAATAACAATATTGTGACCAATCACAACCATTCCCCAACTGTCTCTACAGCGCATGCACAATTTTGTGACTGTTGTGATCATCATCACAACTTTGTCAAATAACATTTAGCACATTTAGTCTTTTGAGCACTTGTAGCACTAGTTGACATCTTAGATCACTTTGCGTTGCTCAAACATTGTGGATTAAACACAGCACCAAATTATGTTATTTTTCATCCTGAGCAAAACGTGTTTCAAGAAATCACTCTTGTCATCAAGTGCAGAATTTAGGTGTGTGCTTTTTCGTGATGTTACATTGGGAGTGAAAGTTTCCATGTGTGGTTTTCTACACAACTGAGGCGGCACAGTACCAGATAATCTCTAAAAGAAGACTACACTGCAAGATACGCAGAACAACTCATACACAAACACCACATAGAATACTTATGTAAACATCTGCACTTGACAACAAGAAAAATTCCCAATACCCCCTGCACTACGCATGAAAAAATACATGACTGTTACAGTGTTTCATTATTTAAATAGCGAATTACTGCTGCAGCCTTTCCAACATCAATTATGGCATATTAAATTGAGTCAAACATTGTATCAGTTACTGTTACATCAGCAGTTTTTATTAGATGATAATCCTTTTATCAGATAAATGAGTCCCTGACAAGAGTATTTTTATGCCTGTTATGTGTAAATACATAAAGTGCGAAAATACAAAGCAGTATCCCAACTTAACTTTTACAGCTTAAAATGTTATTTCCCATCCACATTTTACACTTATTTTGGAAGTTTTACCAACACAGCAACAGTCGACTTACAGCAGATGGATCTATATTTTGAAGACTAAGATTTACTACAAATTTTCAAACACACACACACACACACACACACACACACACACACACACACACAAAGTGCTGCTGTTAAAAACATTTGTGTGTAAAACTTGCAAGTCACTTGATATTCAAGTTTTTCAGTGTCAAGCATTTTTAAAATAAAATGAACTGAAATGATTTCCCTTCACATAATAGTGACATTTGCCATATCATCAGTGCCCTCATAGTCCAGAAGTAAAGTTATCATAAATAACGAATTATCAAATTAATGGTGATTACTAGGACATAAAATCAGAACACTCAGAACCAGTCCTTTATCATTCTCTCAATTTCACAAGTCATAAAAAGAGCATTTAGAGCTAAGGAAATTTATGTTTGGTAATATAACAAATAAAAACTCAAAAACATACTTTATTCCTTTTATTTACAACTTTTATTTACTTAAGAGGAATGAATCTTGAACTGTGAGTGGCACCAATTCCAGGACGTCCATGTTTAACTGGTTTGTATGTGACACTGAATTCACCAAGGTAGTGTCCAATCATTTCAGGCTGCAAATAAAGAATGATTTACTAGTATCTGAAGCTGCTTAACTTAATATTTAAAACAGAACTAAACCAAAATTCTTCCACAGTATCTTTAAGTGTTCACTACTGCACCAATATAAATTTACTATGCAACTAATTATTATGATTCAGAGCAGTGGTTGTCATTTCTGGTCCCTACCACCCACTGGTGGGTGTACAAACTATCAAGTGGGGGGCAGGAGTTTAAAAACATTTTCATTAACTTTTCACGAAATTTTGACTAGGTATTTGGTGCTTTAATTTGCTGCAACTCTGGTGTACAAATTTTATAAAATAAGTAATTCTCGTCACGATTGCTGTGGTACCGCTGGGCAGTAGGTAGGAAAGGTTGACTAGCCCTGATTCAGAGTATGAATTAAGAGAAGATCAACTAAAGTCTCCCTCCTTCCTATGGGAGAAAGATCTGAAACAGGTCTTGACATCAATAACCAAAGAAAGATCCTCCCTGCCATACAACACTAGGTACTGAAAGTTTTCAACACTTCATAGACCTATCAGTTCATTCCATTCACACACACATCATGCAGAGGCTGCCGAGATGCCATCCAACGATACGACAAAAAGACTGAGCACTTCACAGCTTACATAGCTGAGTATCTGTTCCACAGAGAACACTGCACAAAAGAACTATAATACAAACTTTTGACTGAGGCAGGTGAACTGGAGACAAACAGTTCCCTCCCTGATGTAGGCAACAAAATATAAAGGAATTCAACGCATTTGCTTTTCTCATCATTCAAGAATGAGAAGAAGACATGGCTTCTCTTTGTAATGCACTGTAAAAAATTTACTATTGCTAATTTTGAACCTGCAACATGTTCAATGTTGTGGGTGTTCAATTCCATCTTTGAGATTATTAATATTTTTGGTGTGCACTCAATTCTTGGGAGTCAGCATGACTAAGCAGTGATGTTTCTGATACATCATGTGTACTGTATTGTGATTGACTGATAGAAGCCAACTGCGGTGAGTTAACAACTGAATTTTTGTCTGCCAATCAAAGCTCACGTTACATGATTCGCCAGATAATGACTGCAGATACTCAGAGCACAGGACTTGTGTTGTAGTCAGTGAATAGCAACATCACTTACGTAGTGCGAATGCACAAACAGGAAACTTGATGGTTTATATTAATACATATTTAGTACAGATACAAGAAAATCTTAGCTTTCACCTATAATACTCATTAAAAAAATTATTATTATTCCAACTGTGCAGACAGGTAGAGTCCAAGAGCACATCTTAAATTGCAGCAGCTGAATATTTCTGACTCACCCAATTACAAATTTTACTGCTGTGCACCAAACATTTCATGGGTTACCTGGCTGAATAAATGTTCTAACAAACACTTCAATTTCTCCACAGAAAAACCAATGACATGTGAAATTGCTCAGGAATTCACCTCTCACATTAAGAATAGTTATTGCATAATTTGTAATCTATGAAGGAACTAAAATTAATATGAATACTAACCTTGAAGTTTGGTCTTTTTAGCACATTAACCTTTAAGATGTATCAAACATAAATATGACAGTAAGTTTTAAATAATAGCATAAATGGGCAGGCTTCTAGGCCCAAAACTTTTCTAAGTGGCTGGCCCTCAAAGCACTAAGTTTTGAATGAGACACAAATGCTCCGTTATTTACAAAATTAATTGCACAGTCACACAAGTTAACATAATTCATCTTCAGTAAAATGAAATTTACTTTTACAGCAACGCTTTTCACATCACCAATCGCAATAATAACGAGCAACCTGGTACACATGTGAACAGCTGTGACATTACACTCTTCAAAAGTAGTTCGTTGTTTCGCAAGTATTGCACTGTCTTCGTCCTACAGCCTTTGACATTTTGTCATCTGCAGACACTTAAGATGCACTGTGTTTATTTGTTGTTGTAAATGGCGCATTTTCTTTGCAACTACCATTTTATTTGGGTGTTATTTCCTTGTTTATGTTTTCTTTTGCAGTATTACTCTACAGCAGTGGGCCAAAGTAAAAGTCTTTGTTAGAGTATCAGTTCTTAACAGTCAAATTACAAAAATTTAACTGGAAACTAAAACAATGAAAAATTCCCAGCATTAGCTTTTTCCCAGACAAAAACTCCTGGGTTTCTCCTAGATTTCCCAGGGTGCATACATCCTGTATTAATTTAACGAAACTATTATCTGCAATAATTGATGTTATTTGTTATGAATGTATTTGCTGCAATTCTTGTTGCATAGGTTAACAGCTGGAATGTTTCCTCAATGGCTGGAAATTTGAACATGACTGCCAGTAAAGTCAGAAGGTAAACAAGTTATAGAACGGTAGTTTTTGCTATTGTGAAACTATGAAAAATATATATAACTATATCTTATCAGCACTTGACAGTCTGAAGTGGGCCCCACTGTGGCTCTCGATTTGATCAGCTAGTCAAATCATGCGATATCCAGATCTGTGGGACATTTGTATGTGACAGTGGCCTGCTGGCGAACGTGGGCAGCACACATGTACTCGGCAAGGTTTCGGTCAAACTAGCATGACCACAAGGGAGAATCACTGTATTGTGCACCAAGCACATTGCAACCTCTTCACACCTGTACCTGGCATCTGAGAACAGGTAATGGTCACCCTGCAAGGTTTTGTTGCCCTGTACCTTTGTTCAGAGTCAAGCAGCAACCGGACTAGGGAATTACAGTCCCATGCATTGGCTGCTGTAGCCAGAACACAAGCAGCTGTCTTTGGAGTAGTGCTGTGACCTGGAAGCACAGACTGCTGATTAATGGCACTGCCTGTGAACTGCAGTTCTGCACTACCCAGGTTGCATACTTCCAGTACTCTGAGAGGCACAGTCTGGTTACTCTTAGTATCAAGTTGTGGAGACAAACTGTTGGTAATGATTGCCCAGTCAGTATCCAGGTTCTCAAGAACCTGCTACAACAGTCATAGGCCAACATTGCCGTATTTAATACGTTTTTGCTTCTTGTGTACTTATAATTAATTCTGAATATCTGGGTACGATATTGTGAATGTGTTCTCAAAAAGGTGATTTTTTTTTTTAACAGGACTGGATTAAAAGAGAGCCTCATAACGCATTGAAAAGAGATCCTCACGAATCATTCAAGGTGATATACAGTATCCCCAAGGATGATTCATTTTTGAAACCGTATTAAAGAAAAACCAAGAAAGTTAAATAACAAGAAAAATGTCTATTTACAACAATTGACGATATATCCTTAAAAAGGAAGCAATTAATGCATCTGACAAACTTTATCTCATATGCTTTATATACACACCACCTCGACATTTACTGAAAGAGAATTATCGGTAACTGGTGCAACCCAGTGTGGTTAATGTTACAGAGCTTCAATTAATTTTAATAAAGAAGTAACTATTCATTAACACAAATGTACAAAGCCAACTCAAATTCCATAGTTAATGTCACAAGCATGAAAATTTCATATTTAAGTAAATAAATACATATATTTTGAAAATATTTAATTTTTAAAAATCTACTAACCCTCCCCCCCCCCCCCCCCCCATGAAATAAGATATGTAAATATGCAACTCTTAAGTCATGGATCATGTATAACCAAAAAGACTGAAGAAATATGAAAGCAAAATCACTCAAACCCAGAGACTGAGGGAAAACGATGTAACTGTTAAGAGACTTGTGCCTGTCAAGTTGATAATATTAAATGAAACCACTCAACCACATAGAGTAAGTGAAAACATTCACATAGCTGACATGGCTCCAAGTATTAGTTTCATTTGTCTGGAGAACAGATTGAACACAACAACTATCAACTGGTGAATCAGTCATTGAAGCCAGCTGGTTATCTCCCACTAACCAGCTATTATTGTGTTCACAAACAAAGTTACCTATTTACTGACTTTCATATTTATACATGTCCACTGATGAAAATAAACAGTTTAATTGATGCAGCAAATTAAAGTGTTCTCCAAAATTTAACATAAAATGTGAAAGACACCTGTTAACTGGTTTTGTCAGCTGGACTACTGCTCCTCAAAAATGAAAAATTCTAATTTAGTTTGTATGTGAAGCAATGCCATTATATCAATCCAAGTGACAGCTATCATACAAACAACCAGATAATATACTTCGCCACATTTCCTAAGTTAAATAATATCGACCAAAGATGATGTTGTTGTCTTCAGTCCTGAGACTGGTTTGATGCAGCTCTCCGTGCTACTCTATCCTGTGCAAGCTTTTTCATCTCCCAGTACTTACTGCAACCTACATCCTTCTGAATCTCCTTGGTGTATTCATCTCTTGGTCTCCCCCTACGATTTTTACCCTCCACGCTGCCCTCCAATACTAAATTGGTGATCCCTTGATGCCTCAGAACATGTCCTACCAACCGATCCCTTCTTCTGGTCAAGTTGTGCCACAAACTTCTCTTCTCCCCAATCCTATTCAATACTTCCTCATTACTTATGTGATCTACCCATCTAATCTTCAGCATTCTTCTGTAGCACCACATTTCGAAAGCTACTATTCTCTTCTTGTCCAAACTATTTATCGTCCATGTTTCACTTCCATACATGGCTACACTCCATACGAATACTTTCAGAAATGACTTCCTGACACTTAAATCAATACTGGATGTTAACAAATTTCTCTTCTTCAGAAACGCTTTCCTCGCCATTGCCAGCCTACATTTTATATCCTCTCTACTTCGACCATCATCAGTTATTTTGCTCCCCAAATATCAAAACTCCATTACTACTTTAAGTGCCTCATTTCCTAATCTAATTCCCTCAGCATCACCCAACTTAATTAGACTACATTCCATTATCCTTGTTTTGCTTTTGTTGATGTTCATCTTATATCCTCCTTTCAAGACACTGTCCATTCCATTCAACCGCTCTTCCAAGTCCTTTGCTGTCTCTGACAGAATTACAATGTCATCGGCGAACCTCAAAGTTTTTATTTCTTCTCCATGAATTTTAATACCCACTCCGAATTTTTCTTTTGTTTCCTTTACTGCTTGCTCAATATACAGATTGAACAACATCGGGGACAGGCTACAACCCTGTCTTACTCCCTTCCCAACCACTGCTTCCCTTTCATGTCCCTCGACTCTTATAACTGCCATCTGGTTTCTGTACAAATTGTAAATAGCCTTTCGCTCCCTGTATTTTACCCCTGCCACCTTTAGAATTTGAAAGAGAGTATTCCAGTCAACATTGTCAAAAGCTTTCTCTAAGTCTACAAATGCTAGAAACGTAGGTTTGCCTTTCCTTAATCTTTCTTCTAAGATAAGTCGTAAGGTCAGTATTGCCTCACATGTTCCAGTGTTTCTACGGAATCCAAACTGATCTTCCCCGAGGTCGGCTTCTACTAGTTTTTCCATTCATCTGTAAAGAATTCGTGTTAGTATTTTGCAGCTGTGACTTATTAAGCTGATAGTTCGGTAATTTTCACATCTGTCAACACCTGCTTTCTTTGGGATTGGACTTATTATATTCTTCTTGAAGTCTGAGGGTATTTCGCCTGTTTCATACATCTTGCTCACCAGATGGTAGAGTTTTGTCAGGACTGGCTCTCCCACGGCCGTCAGTAGTTCCAATGGAATATTGTCTACTCCGGGGGCCTTGTTTCGACTCAGGTCTTTCAGTGCTCTGTCAAACTCTTCACGCAGTATCGTATCTCCCATTTCATCTTCATCTACATCCTCTTCCATTTCCATAATATTGTCCTCAAGTACATCGCCCTTGTATAGACCCTCTATATACTCCTTCCACCTTTCTGCTTTCCCTTCTTTGCTTAGAACTGGGTTTCCATCTGAGCTCTTGATATTCATACAAGTCGTTCTCTTATCTCCAAAGGTCTCTCTAATTTTCCTGTAGGCGGTATCTATTTTACCCCTAGTGAGATAGGCCTATACATCCTTACATTTGTCCTCTAGCCATCCCTGCTTAGCCATTTTGCACTTCCTGTCGATCTCATTTTTGAGACGTTTGTATTCCTTTTTGCCTGTTTCACTTACTGCATTTTTATATTTTCTCCTTTCATCAATTAAATTCAATATTTCTTCTGTTACCCAAGGATTTCTATTAGCCCTCGTCTTTTTACCTACTTGATCCTCTGCTGCCTTCACTACTTCATCCCTCAAAGCTACCCATTCTTCTTCTACTGTATTTATTTCCCCCATTCCTGTCAATTGCTCCCTTATGCTCTCCCTGAATCTCTGTACAACCTCTGGTTTAGTCAGTTTATCCAGGTCCCATCTCCTTAAATTCCCACCTTTTTGCAGTTTCTTCAGTTTTAATCTACAGGTCATAACCAATAGATTGTGGTCAGAGTCCACATCTGCCCCTGGAAATGTCTTACAATTTAAAACCTGGTTCCTAAATCTCTGTCTTACCATTATATAATCTATCTGATACCTTTTAGTATCTCCAGGGTTCTTCCATGTATACAACCTTCTTTCACGATTCTTAAACCAAGTGTTAGTTACAATTATGTTGTGCTCTGTGCAAAATTCTACCAGGCGGCTTCCTCTTTCATTTCTGTCCCCCAATCCATATTCACCTACTATGTTTCCTTCTCTCCCTTTTCCTACACTCGAATTCCAGTCACCCATGACTATTAAATTTTCGTCTCCCTTCACAATCTGAATAATTTCTTTTATTTCATCATACATTTCTTCAATTTCTTCGATAATAATGCGTTCACTATGCTGTTTGTAGTAGCTTACCCGCATTCCTATTTTCCTATTCATTATTAAACCTACTCCTGCATTACCCCTATTTGATTTTGTGTTTATAACCCTGTAGTCACCTGACCAGAAGTCTTGTTCCTCCTGCCACCGAACTTCACTAATTCCCACTATATCTAACTTCAACCTATCCATTTCCCTTTTTAAATTTTCTAACCTACCTGCCCGATTAAGGGATCTGACATTCCACGCTCCGATCCGTAGAACGCCAGTTTTCTTTCTCCTGATAACGACATCCTCTAGAGTAGTCCCCGCCCTGAGATCCGAATGGGGGACTATTTTACCTCCGGAATATTTTACCCAAGAGGACGCCATCATCATGTAATCATACAGTAAAGCTGCATGCCCTCAGGAAAAATTACGGCTGTAGTTTCCCCTTGCTTTCAGCCGTTCGCAGTACCAGCACAGCAAGGTCGTTTTGGTTATTGTTACAAGGCCAGATCAGTCAATCATCCAGACTGTTGCCCTTGCAACTACTGAAAAGGCTGCTGCCCCTCTTCAGGAACCACACGTTTGTCTGGCCTCTCAACAGATACCCCTCCGTTGTGGTTGCACCTACGGTACGGCTATCTGTATCGCTGAGGCACGCAAGCCTCCCCACCAACGGCAAGGTCCATGGTTCATGATGATAAAAAACCAAAACAGAAACTTGTCGTATAAAGTACTGTTTACAATGAATTCTACCATGTTAACTGTGAAGGATACAAAACACTATACATTAATGAATCCCACACCAAACACACAGTAGATAGTTCTCTTTAAGATATGAAATGGTTTCGTCTCTTACCTTCACCTCCACTTGGTTGAAGGTCTTTCCATTGTAAACTCCAACAATACTTCCTACCATCTCTGGCACAATTATCATATTACGAAGATGTGTCTTGACAATTTCGGGCTTTTCGTTTGGTGGTGCTTCTTTCTTGGCTTTACGAAGCTTATTGACAAGAGCTAAAGGTTTGCGCTTCAGACCTCTTGAAAACCTACGCCGAGCTCTAGCATGGAAAAGCTCCATAAGCTGATCCCTGCGGGAAAAATAAAAATGCAACACCAGTGGTTGTTAAGTTCAAATGATTCATAACATCAATGTGGTACAATATGAGATTAATTTCAAAATCTGGACCTTAAATTTCTAAAATGTGACGTAATAAACACTAATTTCAATGTCTCAGCAAATTTCTTGATTCAATACCCAAGTTTGCTTTTCCCCTTCCAAATATGCAAATGGGCCTTTTTAATACAATGAAGTCTTGTTCAGTAATCTTACACTCCAAATTAGACATTTCCTCCATATTCATCCAACACTCATTTCTTTGCAACGCCTGCCATTATTGTAGCTTTGCAAAACAGTAAACACCATATGTTGACATGTGGAATGTAGGTTGTTGCCAGGGGTAATACATTTTTTTTTTACAATAGAGGGAAAGTAATACAATTCCATGGCAGTTGAAGTCTAGACCAGGGCCAGCGGTAGTCATGGTGGTGACTAGATACTACCAACAGGTTGGCAATGCATCAGTTCACATGCCCAATGGGATGATTCTTTTGCACAACCAACGAAAGGTGAGAAGAGTGTTTTTTGTGTATTAAAATAAGTTTTGCAAGAAATATTTTGTGATTGTGGCAGTGGGTGCTATAAAGTGAACCGATTTAAGTGATTTTGTTCTGCATGGCAACTCCCGTTGGTCCATGTCTCATGGATTAATTGCAGACACACGAAAATGTGTCAAATATGGTGTGAAATGACCATACAACCAATCTGCACAAGTATAATGAGTAAGGGGATCAATGTTTGTTAATAAACATCAATCCACTTACTCAGCCTTTTGCGTAGCAACATAGAGCAGATTAATATTTCACTGCTCTTTTAAATATATCACTGTCCTTGTTTTGTAGCAATAGTACAGTTTAAATAGCTGCAAGCTAAACAGAGAGCAATAAAATTCACAATCATCTTTTACAGAAATGTTTTACCCTTTCTTCAGAACTAACTGCTAAAAAACACATCTGCCTGCTGCTCTCTCACTGTATGTGTAAAACAAACAGTGGACATACCTTTCATTCCCATTGTACCCCACAGCAAGTGCAGAAAACATTCCCGCACAAAACATCTAAGTATGCCACTAGTCCTGTTCTAGACTTACCTTCCATACAGTGGTGAACTATCCTAACACAGAATATCTGAAATCACAGAAATCATGAAAAATGGAATACGAGATGTAAAAGCACTTGCTTGGTTCAGCCAAAAACAGAGGGGCTCCATGAGAAAATGGGAGATATTTTCAGGAGTTTATATGAAGATAGGCCTAATTTTATAGCCTACACCAAGTGCATCGATTGATGGAAAAATAAACTGTAAGCTATTGTAGGAAAACTTTGTTTCGTGTTGTCTGGAAGCACTGCAATCACAAACATCTAACACAATTAAATGATTTTGACAAGGTTGTTGTTGGGGATCCATGTTTAAAAGGCATAGGAACATTGACTATCTCATGTCACAGAAAGGTCTTACGAGTATGTAAGAGAATATTTGTTTCACACATTCATTGCTGCAATTAATTTTACAAGAAATTAGATATAAACATGCTACAGCAATATTCCTGAGAAACATGCATAAATTAGGAGAAGAAACTAGTTTAGTGGTTTATTTCCTTGATGAATCAAGGGAGAATCAGATTCATTCCAGGAACATCTGCCAGAAATCTAGTAATGGTACAGATAGTTTTAAATTTCTCACAGGAAAATGTTTTTGGATAACTATTTTGCATGCTTGCTCTTTGTTCCAAAGAGAAACCATGCATTAAAGCATAAGAAAAACAGAAGTGACTATCTTTTGCAAATGAATGCTATCACTCAAGTAGTGTTTCTGAACAATTATTGCCACACCTTGCTTCGAAGCCCATCACTTGTAATGGATGAAGAGTTATCCTGCTGCCACAGAGAAATACCAAGTACAAACATCAGGCAAATGCTCAGACTTTTTTTCAAAAACATTCCACACTATAAGTCACCCAGCTCAACTAGTACAGATCATTAATTTAAATAAAAAGTCACATAGGAAAATGTATGAGCTTTGCTTTCTTGAACCTTACCACTGTCTGTACAAACCAACTGAATTAATCTGAGCGCACAGGTTTGAGGGCATGGAGACAAAATAGCATCTACCCTTCTGAACGAGCACTGTGGCATGCTAAATAGATTAAGGAAGGACTGACAGGTAGGTGAGTATGGACGTAAGCCTCGAAATTATGATAATTTTACAATTAGATAGTTCATACCACGACTCATAACAGAAATTGTTGTTTCATGAAGTCAATTGCTGAAAGGAAGAAAATTGGGTTTAACGTCCCATTGACATCGAGCTTATTAAGAGACTGAGCAAAAGCTCGGATTGTGGCAAGGATGAGGAAGGAAATCTGTCATAACCTTTGCAAGAAACCATCGCGGCATTTTCCTGGAACGGATTAGGGAAATCACAGGAAATCTAAATCTGGGTGGTCAGACTTGTTTGAACTATCACACACCCAAATGCAAGTCCACACCTCACTTGGTCAGACTGGAGCAGAGAGTACTTACTAGTACTACAGAGGAGACTGAGTCAGACTGCCACACACACACACACTTCTGAAATAGAAAAACACACAAAAAACAGCAAAACTCTCACACAAAAGATCACTATCTCTGGTTGCTGTGGCTGGACTGTCAATGCTGTTAGTTCATCCTGGAATTTCCACCGATTGTAGTAATAGCTTATTTTTTAAAACTCATGTTTAAAAATGTTCTTTTTTGCTAAAATGTCATTTGCATAAATAGTACACAAGAACTTCCTTGCTTTTATTGAATGGGAGTTTGCATCCTAAGTTTGCATCCTGCCACTGTAGCACATGCCATACAAAAAAGCCAAGTTTTGGAGAAATCTTCAACACACAGTACAATTGAAACTACATTTTCAGAATATGCACACATAAATACGAAATCCACCAAATATGGCAAGTCAGCTTCCAAAACACTGAAATTAAGATGGTAGCTGCTCAATATGCTGCTGTCAGCCAATCACTGCAAGCACATGACTTGTTATCTCAGTCAACCCCACCACCAAATCAGATCTCAGTAGCAAATTTTCTTTACAGGGACGCACAGACACACCACAAAAAACATGCACATGAATAAAATGCTGATGGATATAATCTTAAAACAATTTACAAACTATGTTCTCGCAAGCAAAGCCATGGTATTGCATATCTTTAATGATGAGGAGCTTGAAGTAAAAGTTTCCCCAAAAGGCAACGAATTGTAATCACTAGTCATGTCTGCAGCACTCTACGAAGGAACTACTGCACCAATATCACTGAGTGTGTGAAGTTTACCAGCCTCAATGTAAAAGTGATGCAATACTTCTTCCAGGAATGTACTCAGCTAAGTAACCAATGAAATATTTGGACTGACATCAGAGGATGGCACCTGTGAGAATCTCACCACATCTCTCCATATCCTGGACCTGCAGAGTTCACAACTATGGTTCAGTCTTAGGCGCTGAAAACTTCAGTACATAGAACGTTGTATGACGAAGTAGTCGTTAATGATGGTTGTTCCACAGAACATCTTTTCTTCAATCATAAATTCAATGGGTTAAGAAAGCACTTTTCTGCCCCTCACCGAGTTCCACCAAACATCCAATGTCTGAAGATTTTTATGGCCCATGCCTTGTTTCCTTTTCACAAATATCGACCTGATGGGCAGGATGAGCAGAGGACGCTGTGGTGTATGGGAAGGCGTCCTTTTGAGTGACTAGGATGACTTCAGACAAAATTTCTAGGGTGATACCGCCAACAGTTGATCGATTAACAACTTGAGTTTACGTTTATATTTTTTATAGAACATCTACTTGAAGGAGTAAGTTGATAACACATATCACAGAGAAAAGTTTCCTGTAAAGAATGACATACATACAATTAACCTTGAAATGCTTATTCCCTACATTTTTTGAATTTCAGTTACAGTGGTCAGAAATTACGAATAGTTGATCATACAGTTCCACAAAATGATCGCCCATAGTCCAGTAGTTGATCAATATGCAAAAATAAAATCATCTGACATTAAATTGATAATTACATCTGGGAACTTAATTTTAACACACTTACATGAATGATTAACATACTGAACAATTTTTTTCAATGAAATAAAACAATATAACATAGTAGCCTACACACCACAATAGACTATACATAAGTCTGCTCAGTTTCATTCCAGTTTTCCAATATCAACAGGATGTTGAAACTTTTAACGCAGCCTGCCTCCTGTAGAGATAATAGAGGGTTCTGGAAGTATTGCTAAAATCTGTGAAGAGTGAACAGTGCTTATATCATCTTCATCAGTCTTAAACAGTGTATTTCTTTCATCGCAGCTTTTCAAACCCATTCCCTCAATGTCCTTTTCTGTGGTAACTCTTTGAACAGTGCACAGAAATTTATACTTATTATTCTTTTGGCCTGGAAACAAGATCAAAGCAAAATCTCCTCCTTTGAATGCAGGCCTTCCAATGTTATGCCTCTTCTCAGTGGTAGCAAGGTTTTTATTAGTCAGACTCATTTTCTGATGTGTCTTCACGTGGGCTCCATTCATCACTGGTGGATTCTGACTCTTAACTGTCTTTTCTTACAGGTTTCTTTTTTGGTGGTTTTTCCTTCTCAGCCTCTGGAAACAGTTTCCTTCCTTTTCTTTTTTTCTCATTCGTCTGTTTTGCCATTTTACGTTCTATTCTAGCTCATTTGGCAGCTTCTGTGATGGCTTTTAGTTCTTCCTTTGATTTGTTCCAGTCTAGTCACTGTTTGGATGATGTTGCATATGGAATGTACTCTCTTTTCCTTCCAGCCTTTATAGGGGATTCAGTAGGCCAAGTAATATGATTAGCAAAATGTGGACTGATTCCGTTTTTCTGAGATGATTGGGATGAATGGCATTTTGGAGTGTCTGCTTCAGGGTTGACTGGATGTGAAGAGGGCTGAGGAGGACCTGAACTGTGATTTTCTTGTACTGAGTCTTGATCTCCTGACTTTTCATTATGACATGTGGATGATTCATCTTCTGAGTCACAAGATATTTTGCTGTTAGTACACACTTGATCTCCTGCTGGATTTTATGATGTAGGGATGGATTGTTCTGTACTACACAAATGCAGAGATAGCATGTTAGCATCTGTAGTTTTATTTGTTGAAGGTGATTTACAAGTAGCACGAATTTTACGCCAAACCTGAAACAGTTCTTCTGCTCCTGGATCACCTTCCCATCCATTTTTCTCTGCTGCACGGAATTCTTCTGCTCTACCTCTCTTCATTAAAGATTCAAAATGCAAAAGATGTTCAACACCAAATGATGATGGTTTTATTGCATTACCACACGTTATAGCAGGTGCACAATGTCTAGATTTGCTGGACATACATCTAGCATAATCCACTGCATCAGGATCATAAAGAAAAAGACCACACTTCCTGAAACCATTTTTCACTGTTTCAGGAGTAGCCTTTGCATTGAAAACGGTCTCAAGCAATGGGCCAAACAGTCTTTGTTACAACTTTGTTACCAGTTTTGTGTTTCCAATTATATACAGCATCTCTCCATCCAGATTTCAGGGGACGAAATATTACCACATCAGCTGGTTGAAGCACATGAGTCGCATTTGGATACAATGCAAATTGTATTATCCCATTGTCGGCACAAAACTTAATAACTTTATATGATGTATGAGATTTGTGCCCATCTGCCAATAAAATAACAGGAAATTTGACTCTCTTCAGCCATGGAAGGAACATGTTGGCAATGTATTCAAAGTAGAGGGCTCCTGTCATCCAGCCTTTTTTTTTTGACCGCCCAATGCCCCATTCACTGTTCAAATTCTCGGATATGTCCCTTGAAATTTTCTGAAATGGAAATACGACCATTGGGGGTACAGCATCTCCAGCAGCACTGAAATTTGCCATTACAGTAATGGCCTCCTTTTCATTGCCACTTTTGACTTCATACAGATTGTCAAAAGAAGTTGGACTCAGAACTTTCCCAGTTTTAGGACATGTTTCAAATCCTGTTTCATCTGCATTATAAATTCTTTTTGGTTCATTTAAAATGTCCAAATTATTACCCTGCTGAAGATGCTGATGAAGTTCATTGAACCACTGCCTGATACTTTCCTCAGTAACAGCTGCTCTAGCAGTATTTATGCTCTCAGCATGCCGTTCTGATACATCAGGGTGATGTCTCATGAATGACAAACCATTTTTCACCAGGCCTTCCATCTTTGAATGGTGTAGGTCTTCCATCTGCCAAAACAAATGTCACTCACAGTTTCATACAGCGTCCTTCGCTTTATTGGAAAGCCTTTTTTAGTGTTGGCATGGATCCAGCTAACCAATAAATTCTCTTCAGCCTCTGTCAAAACTGAACTTGGTCCCATCTTACGCTGCATAGGTACTTTTCCTTTGCAGCTTTCCTCATACTACTACCACCCGCTTGAACTGCTTCTACTGCACATTGTAAGTCTTCCTCAGAATACTTAAAAAATTCTTTTTTCGACTTTTCTTTTGGAGCCATTTATTAATTCAGTCTGCAGATTTCACTCCTGTAAATAGAGGGACTGATAAAAATTTTATCTGTATGCCTCAATACTTGTTGGTTGATCATATGTAAACCAGTAGATGATCACCCCTATCAACTACTGGAAGCCATATGACACCCTGACACTCCACTTCTCAGCACAGCACAAAAGGAAAGATTTTCTCAAAGCTATCAGTTCCCTCCAATTGTTGTAACAATAGAAGAAATAGGTTTGCCAACATATGTTCTTTATATGCTCTTACATTTTTAAAAGTGTCAGTTCTGCCAACTCTTATAATTTAAAGATTAGAGTGAAACGGACCAACTACTGGGTGGTGATCAACTACTGGCTGGGGCACCCTATTTGTTAAGATGAATGACAGCTTGCTCCAAATGTTGAAAAACTTAAGTTAATGCAGATATGGATCAGCAGGCAGTTGACTGTTGATAGGTGGTGTCATTCGATCAGTTTTAGTATGAAATAACTTGTTGCCAAAGCCAAGACAAGAAACCCAGTGCCTTTAAGGACTGTTTTTACAACCACTTTATCTATGCCTTTACAAAACACCGAAGAATCCTCTAAATGTTTCATATCAATACTTGACAATACTTCATTTCTCACATTTGCTCACTGACATGAAAAAGTGTAGTAAATGCTTTATTTATTTATTTCTTTCAATATAAACAAGTCTAATTAAACCCAGGGACCAGGGGTCATTATGTGGCTGAACAGGCAATGCCATCAAAAATACAGTGTACCCACCATAGAAATACAAGAAGGCAGCAGCTTGTTTCAAGAAATGAAGTCAATAGGTAAAAGAGACCTAACCTATACAACTACATACTCTTGGGAAGAAATGCCCGCCATCAACCATTGAAAAAACTTGGTGCAAACTTATCAAACATGAAAGAAAATAAAAGGTCAACATTAAAACAAATGAGTAATGAGAATCAAGGTGAAACAGCAGTCCAATTGATGAAAGTCAAGACAGACATTTAAGCGACAGGAATTTGCAAACTTTACTACTGGGCATTCAGCAAAGTGAAAGGAGTGGATCAATACAGTTCATTACACAACGGAAGAAGATTAACTTACGACCACATTGGAAATAACTAAATCCACGAAACGCCTGCATAGTAATTCAACACACGATCTTTTGTTACAAAACAACTATTTTGAAGCGCATTTACTGTATAACTTCGACTGGTGAATAAATCTCTTACGTTTTCAAAGGAGGTACTTTGTTGGTCACAACACTACAAACTCCACTCGCCGTGACAGGACTATTAATATCAATAATGCTTCAAAATGGAAAACTTTTAGAAAACATGCCTAGCAATAAAGGCAAGAGTTATACACTTCGCAGGTACACTGAACACAACAGAAAACGAAATAGAGGAAACAACAGATTCGTTCACGAACTTACATAGTCATGTCCAACAACTGATCTAGATCCACCCCACGGAAAGTAAATTTCCGGAAGGTCCTCTTCTTCTTCTGGGTTTCCTCTACCTGAAAACGGAGACAACCACATTTCAAAAATTTGCGTATTAGGGAATAAAGAACATTACGGTTTATAGCACCTATACACCTAACATCACGTTCAATTTACTAGTTACGCAGATTCGTCCACATGAAAGTAAAACTACAGCAATCATTGACAGCGCGACAATTATCACAATTCATTAAGATTGCATTAATTAAGACAGATATTACCTCCGCCATGATATTCCTAAGTCCTCAAAGCCACACTACAGTACACACAGGAACTCGAGGGGAACTTCCGCTTTACAACTGAGGCATGTTGTTTCCCAAAGTTCAAGGAAAGCAAAGACATTCCGTATCTCAGCATTTCTCAGCATTTAAAACTTGCATCTTAAAACGCAGACGACAATTTTTCGGGGCCAATGGTAATAACGTACTTCGGTCTATTTGGAGAAGTTTACTTCCAGAATTTTCAATGTGGAGTCACATGAAAGTCCCATTTTTAAGTTCTTTATAAGGTCTAACGAGAGAGAGATACAATTTTTTTTCTTTTTCTGAAAATGATTACTGGCAAGGAAATGAGCACGTTTACATTCGATTAAATACACTTTTCGTTTACTAGATAGATAGTGAGAAGGTCAAGAATGATTAACAAAGCGTCATTTCAATAGATTATGATCCCACATTCTTGGCAAAATGTTCATCGACACATGTAAAACTATAAATAACAGAGGATACACATAGGAATGGCTGGGGATGATACAGAGTGTTTAGAAACAAAAACACTAACCCAAAAAAACAATCCTTCAAACCATATGCAACAATAGAATTTCATGCAATGTGCACAGTAATATTGATTGTCACCTAGCTGATCTCTTAAACAAAAGCTCTTAAGTAGACGAACTATAATTCATTCATCTCGTTGAACATAAGTTTGTGGATGATCATTTTAACATTTTAAATAAAACTGAAAACGTCGAACTCATCATCACATTGTTTGGATGAGAGAAATCACATGGAGGCTCATGCACTCTTATTCATACCAAAATAAAACAAAAAATAAGAAATGATTTTAACCATTTAAGTGACAAGTACACATTTGAGAGCTGATTTTTGGGTTATGGGTTCTTATATAAATGTCATAGTAGTTTCAGGTTTTCTGGTCAATTGTCAGTGTCTGCTCGAAAATCACAAATAAAGAAAAGAGAAAAAAGATGCATTAACTACTAAATTCAATATTAATATTAAGTTCAAAAATAGTGATACACAGAATTCATTAACATAATAAAAAGATATGGCATCAGAGTAAATCTCAGTCAAGTCACTAGAGTAAATATGCAGAAATGGGACTTCTGTAAACAATATTGTAACTAGTTACACACACACATGCTTATATTTAGTAATTCCTGACTACTCCACATTATTCATTGAGCTACCAAATACTAACAGAGAAATTTCTTGTAATAAACACCATTTCAAAATGAACACCAACAAAATATTAACTGTCTTTAGTTACGAGTTATGAGGATTTGAAGGACCTTTTGACAGTTGTACTTCACGCAGTAGTAGCTTTGAGAAAGTTTACAGCACAGCTAACTTTCTTGACATTTTCAGTGAAATCTTTCCACATAGAAATCCACACAACAAAATGACTAGTAGACTTAAATGGCGGGCTCAGAGTAGAAATTTTCAATTTCTGGTAAAATATAACTCCACAATGAACGAAAGTTTACCAAAACATGTGTTATACTGAGTATTTTACCATTTATAAAAGTATATTCCTTTGAAAAATATGCAGACAGCCAAACAAATGGCAAACAATAATTTCATTTGCAACATGAAAGTATTAGGTGTCAGCATTAGTAGTCATGCCATATCTAGAACTAAACCAAATAATAGTCTCACTGTAAACAGTACTCTTATCTCAAAGAGTTTGGATGAACTCTTAATAACTGTAGTGAAGGCATACTTTGATGTAGCAGAGTATCAGAGTCAGTACAGCCCTTTGGGCTTTACAGATAAATTGAGTACCACATAAATTTTCAAAAAAGTTTCGATAAATTATGTCAATACCAAAAGCACTGAGGAAGGGGTGGGTTACCCAATAAAGTGATTCAATATATAAACAGGGCTACTTTTCTGATGTCTAGTGTCCAGATCTTAGATTTCTGTTCAATAAAAAGTATAGGGAACACACAGAAACTACAATCATATTTTTATGTGTCTAATCATATCAAAAGTGTATGTAAAAATACCTGCAAAGCGAATGCAAAATTTTGTCGTAAAAATAATTTTCTAAGTAACCAATTTGGATTCCAAGAAGAAATATTTTCTGTAAAAGTGAGTGAAGCATTAGCTTTGAGAAATAAGGTTGCATGTATTTCCTACAAGGCCACCGAAG
This sequence comes from Schistocerca piceifrons, assembly GCF_021461385.2. Lineage (NCBI taxonomy): Eukaryota > Metazoa > Arthropoda > Insecta > Orthoptera > Acrididae > Schistocerca > Schistocerca piceifrons. Next base: position 356,168,249 of record NC_060144.1, on the reverse strand, counting down.
CCTTTGATTTAATTAACTTTTGTTGCTTATCTACAAATTAGAAAAGAATTCGTGTTAAGGGTGATGGACTGCAGTGGCTTAAATCACACCTGCAGAACAGGAAACAAAGAGTAAATGTCACTTGAAATACAATGAATTATCGTTCTAAACTGAGTGCTGTATTCCAAGATGTGAGTCAATGGCTAATTATGCAGCCAATGCTTTCATTACTTCTATGTAAGTTACTTACCAATAAATATACAATTCCCTTCAATTCTCTTTTCAGACGATACTTACGTTTTAATATCAGCTGAAAACGCAGAAAAAAATTCAACAAATGAACAAACTTAAAAACCCAAGAAACTGGTATGAGTTAAACCAAACATTCAAAATTTGTAGGGTTTAAAATGCAGAACTGATTTGCTGGTTGCAAAAGCAGCCTAATTTTAAGAAAAATAAGAAAAACAATATAATTACTGAAGATTAAGTATTACTCAACAAGTTTATCGTTAATATCTCACATCAGCCTAATTTGCCATTCATATAGTAAAAAAAAATTACTGTGGATTTAGGCTGCTCTTGCAGTCAATGCATTTGTTGCTCAACAATTACTAGAACCACGAAAACAAATTAACTATTTGTTTAGAAAACAGTACACATTACGAATGTTACTTGCATAACTGCTATATGAGGCGTTTTCTTGGCTTTGGAAATTGATACTGTCTACAGAAGGAAAAACCTACAACAAAACAAAATAGTATTCACTGTTTACAGTACAGTAGGCCTACCTATGTTTCTTGCAAACATGCAGTAGGCAAGCTAATATTTCATTCCAGAAGGATGACACACATTCACTATTGGGAGCAAATCATACACATTTATAACGCCTTCCACTTTCTTCACCCTTATAAGTACTGTCACACCTTGCAACACCTTTCATCTGTGATTGTCATTTCTTCCTATGTTCGAATATCTAGGTGAAGTTACTGATTTGAAGACCATGAATGAATTCGATTACTCCCACAACTCCTGTCATTGATGATTTATAACTGTAATGATGCAATTTTGAAATATTTAGAGGTACATTTTCTGACCTTGGATTAACTCATCTTAATGTTTCAATAGAAAAGTCCCCTCATAAATTGACGGCCACAATGTCTTGAAACCTATTATTTCATTTCCAGCCACCAAGTCCACAGTCAAATTACATTTTATAGTTACTATAAGCTCAATTAATTCCTGGATTGTGTACAGTCACCCTCCCGCCAATAGGGTAAAAGTGTTCTGCCATTTCACACTGGGCTAACTTCACAAGAGCTAACTGCAGGTGGATCATTGTGTTGCATTTGTTCTCTTCAAAGCAGTTATCACAAAGCAGAGGTAGCTTTTCCACATCTGGCGCTATAATTCTATTATGCAACTTACTAGAAAAGTATAAAAATCGATGGGACCTTTCTTCATATTCCCTTCATGAAAGAGATAAAATATGGATGTACTTTTTTGTAGATTATGTATACAAAATAGTACAACAGTCAACTGGCGCAAGTAGAACAGTTCTCGCACAGGGACATGAAGAAGTAGAACATTTTGCATGTAGTCGAAACAAAAAGCAGTAATTTAAGGATTGGCCTCCGATTGTGTTTTCTCATTTTGTGAAGCGTCACAAAACTTCTTAGATCTTTGAACATGAACAATCTTTGCTGCTATTGCTGATCGTTTTGCGACCTCATTGAGTGTTTTTGACTTAATCTTTAATGTTAACCCTTCATTGGTGCAGCAACTGTCTACTTTAGATCATAAAAAACCAACTGAAAAGTTTTCACAAGAAACCTTATCACAGTGCTCGTAGAGCAATGGCGAATTAGGATTTTAACAATAACAGATGGGTGCATTTTCTCACTGATGATTTACAGTGTAGGTTGTGCATAATGTAGCTGCCATAATGACTTTCTTTGAGGAGAAATGATCTAATGTGACCTGTAGTTTTGACAAATTCCTCTGATGGTACAGCTGTTTGTGAAGTATTTCAATTCAAATCACAAAGTTTTTCTTAATTACCATTGCTTTCAAGCAATTAAATATTTTATTGCCAAACTAGGCCTCAACTGATAAATTTGATACCCCATTGTCAATTTTCCACTCTTCATTTGGCTAAGAACACATCATGTAATTAACTTATTTTTTATTTAGTTATTTCTTTTTTGCATAGAGTCGACAAATATGACGACTTTCCCAAACATCAGTGTTGTTTTAAATCATTTTGAGAATTTCTTTTAGAATACAGACCAAACAGATAGTTGATAAAAATTAACAAAACTGCAATACAAGCAGACAAAAGAGAATGTAGAGTCACAAAAGTAGGTATACTATTAAAATATGTCTACTTTATAATATAACTGTAAGATCACATGTTTTCAGATGAAAATTCAGAAAGTGGGTATAAACATTTTTTCAGGAATAATTTAATTTTCCTTAGGAAGATATTTCCATCATATGCATGTAAGTCCTTTGGCAATTTGTTAAACAAGATCTGACCACTGATGCACAGGCTGTGGTTTGTAACTTTTTGATTAGTTCTTTGCCTACAGTAGTAACTTTTATGTCTCATATTGTAGGCATGTATGTCATTGCATTTTCTAGAATCCTCTTGATGATGTACAGGTAGTAAATTACCTTATGTAAATACAAGGAATGTACTGTAAGGTACTCACATTGCACAAAAATCTCTCAGCAAGAATCATGATGACATAAACCAGGCAGTGTTCTGATTGCCTTCTTATGCAGCAACATTTATGGATTGAGGTTTATATCTGTAGCAGAGCCCCATACCTGAATACCATATTTAGTAAAGGATATATTGTTCCATAGTAAACAGTTCTGATGGTAGGTTACTGAGTAGATATAATCCACAACTAATCTTCCCACATTCAAAGTAAATATGATTTAACCATCACAAGTTTTCATCTAAGTACAGGATAAGAATTTGCAGCCATCAGTGTCCATTGGTTCTATTCCACATATTTTATTTACAGAGTTAACAGACTCACATGATAATAATTGCAATTTGTTAAAATTTGCATTTAGATCTTGTTCATAGAAATAGTTAGCTAAATTTATTACTCCATCTGCTGCAGAAGATGTAAGTTCGGAGGTATTATTGCCAAAAAAAACAGAGATGTGTCTTCTGCATAACTCACCATTCTGGTTTTTCTTGTGGGCTGGGTGACATCATTCACATAGACTAAGAAGAGAAAGGGCTAAGAATTGACCCCTGAGGGACTCCTTGTTTCGCTGCTTACTAGAAGACTGTGACATTAGAACCCGGTCATTAATTTGACAGGTTAGCTCCATGCTCTGCTCCAGTCTAACAGGTAGTTGGTTAGCAGTAGTATTGACGAATCTTTAAAGCTATATGCCTGAAGTTTCTTTATGAATAGTTCATATTCAGCTGAATCAAATGCTTGAGTAAGATCAAGGAATATGCCCACTGCCAAATTTCTTTCATCTAATACATCATATACAATAAGTAAAATTCTGAGTTTGCTAGGTTGGAGTCGTAGTTTTTGCTGAAACCATGTTGTTTTTTAGAGAGTAGATTATTAACAGTCAAACAGTCACTGAGTTACGGAAGAAAAACATATTCAAAGATTTTCTTATGTTTGGGGATTAATGAAATCAGCCTAAAGTTTTTAACCTGTTTTCGGATCCCTTCTCAGGTACTGGTTTAATTATGCATATTTTTAAAGAGTCGGGGTTGGAATTTTCCCTAATAGAGCAGTTAATGAGATAGATAATAGATTTAACTAATTCTGTGTGGCAATTCTTAAGTAGGGCACTAGATATCTCACCCCAGCCAGGTGAATGCTTAGTCTTTAATGTATTGATTATTTGACTTAATTCACATTCACTTACAGTTCTGAATTTAAAGTTTATATCTTGGGGTGAGCAAAGTTTTACCTGACTGTTTTGGTCAACAGTTTGAGCTAGGTACCACATGGAGTGACGAAAATTAAAATTTATTAAAAAAGACAGATTGTTCTTGAATTTTCTATTAATTTTCCCTCAAGCAATTTGCTTATGTCTTCTATATTCACATTTGATAGTGCTTTCTTGTATTGACTAATGTTTTACTCACATTTTCAGATTTAATGACGTAATCACTGTGGATTCTTTTCCTGAAACTCGAAAGCTCTGTCTTAAAAATTTTTATGGCTTTGGAACACGTTTCTTTGAGAATGATAGTCTTTTTTGGTTTATTAAGTAAGAAGAGGTCACTAATATTCTGCATGAGCTTAATCAGACTATTGATAGTTTCAGCTCTGGATTCATGTATTATAGCCCTTTTAACATCTTTAACTGGGATACAATATCTCAAAATTGTTTCATGGAATTCAGCCTATTTATCGTTTCAGTGCTTTACCTTATAAACATGGTTCCATTCCATCTGGGCTAGTTTATGTTTGAGATGGTTTGTATTATGATCATTCAGGATTTGTTTCTGTTCTGCTGTGTTTATACCCATGTATTCAACAGACTGACAATAGAGCTTCAAGTAGTGAAAATCTATATTGCTGTGCTTAACATTCTTGTATAGCACGTTCACTGATTATGGCGTAATCTGTCCTGCTGTAGGTGTAACGTGTTACTCTTGTATCATTGTCCACTATGTGTTCAAGATTGTATGAATTCAATATATCCGTCAATCTTAAGTTAGTCATGTTGTTGGAGTATGCATTAAAATTCAGATCACCAAGCATAGTAAAATTCCTGGGGCCACTTAGACTGACTATTGAGCTGAGGCTATTTAAAAAAGTGTGATACATCTGCATTTCTTGGGTGATAAATTGCTGTTACTTTGTGCTTTGTGTAATTACAACCCTCTCCCTTCAGTTCAAGAGTGATTCCAGTAATTTTTAGATTTTTCACTCCTTCATTTATCCAGATATGACACATCCATAGTCATTAGTGTCTCCTATACAAAAATAGCCACCCCACCACATTTATTTTACTGCCTACAGTAGCTGATAGCTAGAAAATAAACCTCTAATTGACAAAATTTCAATTCCTCAGCTCTAAGACCATGTTTGGTAACCACAATGACATGGGAGGCATGTTCAGTCCGAAATACTTGTAGAAGGTGTAGTTTATTGCTGAAGTACTAAATAGTTATGTGCATCACTTTCAGTAATTGTTTCCTGCCTGCTACATTACTGAATTTTTCAGACAAACCTGGCTCTTGCAAAAAACCTTGTTTACTGTAATAGGCATATTAAGACTTTTGTTGTGCCCTAGTTCTTTGGCTGATGTGTGAGATGCATTATAGTTTGGATCTTCCCTTTTTGTTCATGGAAATACCATGGTAGTAATATTTATAGCCAGTTTTGTTTTCACTCTATTCAAAAATGTAACCAAAAATGAATCTGAGTAATGCAAAATGTTATAGGGATTACAAAAGAATAACTGATTAAAAATCAATATTTTAAAAATATAATTCCTTGAAGATGTACCAATACTGTTGTATAACATCTATTGCAGTGTATTGAAGTAAGCATGAAGACGTTCTCGAAAGTGAGGGAACGACTGTTGACAGACAACATGTACTTGTAGGTAAAGAAATCTTTACATATTTCCGGAAACAACTGGAGTGTTAAATTTGATGTTTCCATTCAACTAAAAAAAGACTAATCTAAAAATTGGGCACACACATTTCAGTACATGGTATGTAGTTCCATACTGTACAAATACATCCACAAAAACTCTTGAAAAATTGTTTTTCAGGGTTTCAGAGGCAGTAGGTGCGTAAAAATTAGTTGCACTGTACCTACAAAATGCCACCATGTCAGTGTCCAAGTCTCCTTACTTAAGTAAAAATGTTTTGCACTCTGAAGTTAACATTAATTTATCTGTGAGATATACCTCCCACTGTTACAAAGAAGGATAATATCAGTCGATGAAATTAAACTCTTAATAAAAATTATCACTATAGCCACTTCTTTGTACATCAGTGGCAGCTAGGTTGGTAGAGTGGTGGACTGTCGAATGTTTAAAATAATACCCACAGGTTAGAATTAAGACTGCGACAGTATATTAACTTATTTATAAAACAAATCGCCAATACTTTTATATGAAAACCAAATCACATGTACGAAACTTCACTGCACTAGTAAGAAACAGAATATTATTGTGTTTCCTTGGCATTCACATGCGCATACATTGGCAATAACTATTCACACACATCATGTTCAAAAATATACTACACACTTTTTATATTATTAGAAACAACTTTTTTTTATCTTTGTACTGTCCAGCTAGGATCCTTATTGTTGAAACTTTTTAAGTTTCATCATCTTACACAAGATGAAGTTAAGTCTACTTCAGACACTCCTTCAGAAACAACACAGCCTTTATGTTTGTGTAACCTGAATGTTGTACATGGTTTATACCTCTCTGCATGGAAAACCTCTTCATCCTACACCTCATTGTACTGTAGCAGTATGGTGATATCTTCAATACTAGCAGTGCTTTCCAAAAAAGGTAATTGTTTGTTGGCAAAGTAGATAAATCCTTAGTTGCCCATTTCTTAGACTAACATAAACGTATACAATACATCCCACCAACGAAACAACAGCTACAAACATGTTTTGCTAAGGGAATTTTTACATTACATGTAAAACTTTTAAAAATCTAAGACCTTTCTAACTTGCACTCTTCTTATTGGTAATTACATTTGCTACTCGTTGCCCCATGGAGTTTGTGTTTCTAGTCAGACCTCTGCTGACTATCTTTTAAAGCGGAAATCAGCACTAAGGGTTGCCAAGAATAATTTTTTTATGCTATCATGACTGACAATCTAGATAAAATATACAGACCCATTTGCAAAAGTTCCACAATTCCTTAGCTCTTAGCGGGAGCGGGGAAAAGAATGTCTGTTCTTGCACTGATTGCCACGATAAATGAGTGGAGCAGAAACACTTCAATTTTCATAAGGTTCCCACTATTCCTTTCCACTGTTACTTAAAAATTGTAAATGCGTTTTCAATCACTAAACAGCTAAATTATATGCAGAAAAAGTAAGTAAAAAGCTAGCAACATTGGCTAACACTCCTGTAACACACATTTATCTTTGTCTTACTCCTAGACTGTGACGTCACCAGAGTGTCAGTGAATAGTGGAGCGTTTATGAACACGTGACCAAAAGCGAATATTTAATATTTTTTAAGCTTTAATTACATAAAATTAGAGACAATTTGTGAGAATACTGACTGTAAATGCGATTAGAATCTTAATCACTGCAAATCATATTTTTGTATGGGGAAACAGACTGTTAGTGATAAAATGGTGGTAAAAGCTACTTCCTGGTGTTCCGTTCCTAACAAATATGGACATGCACTCTGACTGGTTAAAAGCCATTCCAAAAAAAGGCTGTTTACTTTCCAAGAGATTTGTGGTCTGTGCTAAACATTTCGAAGAGGGAATGTAATAAATTTTGATACATTAAAGAAATGATAGCAAACGAGAGGAAATACCAATAGCTCGACCACATTAAGAGAGGGCCCTATATCAAGCATTTTTGCCGATCTACTGCATTATTTAAGTAAATGTCTAAATCTGATTCTAGAAAAGATCCAGATGACAGAACCCAAAAGTAAGAGGAAGATGCTCGTAAGATTAAAAGTTTTGCAGACACGTGTGGAAATTAGATAGAACTGTGTGAAATCAAATAGTGGTGCCACGCTGTGATCAACGATTCCATGTGTTTCTTCAGGATGTCAGTGGAACTTACCACAAAAATTAAAATCACTGTAAAGATTAAAAGTTTATATGTGTGTTCAAGTGGGTGTTGGCATCAATATTGTAAATGCAGGCAATCTGAAATGCACAGTGCCTCTAAACTTGAAAAGAACTCAGTGGTCACACGTAGACAACTGTTAAAATAAATAAATAGGAACTGTGTGTTTCCTGTCCTCTCCTACAGTGGTGTATGGTTTCGTGTTGTATGAATTTCTTTGCTCCTAAGAGTTTCTTTTTTTCATGCTTTTACTATATGAAGTTTGTTGTTGTTATGTGTCATCTTTTTAGATGTTAAAGGAAGAAGATCACTGTTCCTAAGAGTGTTGTGTTCTTGCTATAAAATTATATCCTAAGTTCACCAAAACAGCTTATGGACCCAGGTTTGAGTGTTTCAAGTTGTTAGAACTACAGTTCGCCAGGGTATTTTTCCATTTACTAGGATATTCGTGAGACTGCAAGATTTGTGGAATGGCAGACACAATGCTTCAGTTGAGTGATGACAATAATCATACAAACATTAGCAAGTTGTCATGTGAATATCAACGGGAAACATGGAAATTACTTTGTGTAAAGCAACAATCTCTTTATTCGATTATAGATGGCACACGTCGGTGTCCATCATTAGAGGAAGGAGATGAACCGTCCAACGCATATCGGCGCTGGCAACATGACAATGCTTGGGCAGGTCGTATCATTGGAACGGCGCTTGATGAGGAACATCTTTTTCATGTTAGAATGGAAAATGATGAAAAAGAAATTTGGGACACCCTTTTGTCAGAACAATCTTCATCGCAGTGACTCTAAACGTTGTTCAATTGTTTCTTTGAAACGTCAAAACATAACATCATGTCTATAACAAAACACATGTCTCTACTTGCGAACATTTTCCACGAGTTATTGAGTGAACTGAACAAAATGAATCCAAATGCAGCTTTGCCCCTTTCGCTGCTCCATCAACGTATTTTGAAAACATTAGGACCCCAATATCAGTTTTACAGGTCTACCTGGTATCATGTTCCTGAATCTGAGCAGAATACAAAGCTTCTTATGGAAAATTTGCGTTCGACTGAGAATTCGCTAGCTACACAGGCAATGGGTGCTTTCTATGCAAAATCACAATCGGATGTGCAACATAAAAACAGAAGCAATTTGCAAAAGAGGGAAGTAAGTGAATGACAAAAGAAAGTCATACATGTATGTATTGCAAAAAAGCTGGTACTACTGCAAACTACAGAAAGCGCATGGATGCAGAAGAAGCAAAAACGACAGCCAACAACAATAATAATTCTAGTTCTTGTTTAAAAGTGAGCTGCAATCCAAGTGTATTTCTACCCACTAGCTTGTTGTTTCATGTTAAATTTGATAGTACAGATACTTGTATTTCGTATACTCTGGCACGACGCATCATATTTCACCAAATAAATGGCATTTCGCTATATCTGAAAAGTTTCCGATTCCACAAACTGTACAGACAGCAGGCAAAGAAGTTAATTTTGCACATGGGACTGGCAGTATTCACACTGAAATATTCATAAACTTTAGGTGGACACCTGCTTTGCTTGAAAATGTCTAGTATGTACCTAATGTCATAAAGATGCGAGTTTGTCCACTGGGTTCACAAGTATTTATTAACTTTACCAACTTCAGAAGAACAACTACAATGTAGGCATGAGAGATTCGGTCATCAAGATAAATGTCATGTGCAAGATGTCCTCTGTCATTTCGGTATATCAGTTAAGTGCCCTGATACCACTTCGTTTTGTGTTGGATGTGTACTTGGCAAACCGCATCACAAACCATTTAGCCATAGCAGATATTATCCACAAACTGTTGGCAAGTTGATCAATGTGGACGTTAATGGGACCATGTCTGTTGACTCTATAAAAGTTTTTTTTTTTTACTATGTGATTTTCAAAGATGATTATTCTCGTTTAGTTTGGATATATTTCATGCGAAATAAATCTGGAGCGGCTAACAAAATGATAACATTTTTGAAGGAGTGTGATGCTGTTTGTTATCAGTTAAAAGTATTTCAGTCTGCAGTGGAGGAGAGTTTAATAGTAACATGGTAGCTGCAGTGCTACGAGACAGTGGTTGTTGCTAAACAGGCAAATCAATACATAGTTAAATTAGCTCGCTCAATGTTAACATCTAGCAAGTTAACTATATCATTTTGGGCTCATGCATGTGTGACACAACCGATTTTCTACTCAATCGTAATGGGAAGTCAAGTGTTAAAGGTAAAAAACCTTTACAATTGTGGACTGGCAAAATGTTTAAAAGTTATAGCTATCTACACATTTTTGGATCAAAATGCTATGTTTATTTGTCAAAGAAATTTCGTTCTACGTTCGATGGCAAGGCTATACCTGGCCTTTTTCATTGGCTATGTCAATGACAAAAATGATTATAAACTGTGGATTCCATCAGAACATCGCGTGATGAAATCACACCATGTCGATTTTCAAGCAGAAAAGCTATGTACAACTGGAAATTCGATTGACTTGGAATTTAATTGCCTACCTTAAGAAACAGGAGAAACGCGAATCTCCTGTTAACCAGATTGGAACTAGTGTAAAAGAATATTCAAATGAGGCACCAAATCGACATCCAGTTCGTGAAATATGTTCTCCAGTAAAATATAGTGACTAGGAATTGGGATACCAGCCTCACCACTCTCAATAAGCAAATGCATTAGTCTCTCCGACAAAAGCTCTTCATAAAGAGCTTGCACCAACAAACTACAATGAAGCTATGGAAAATAGTAGTTACAAAAAATGGTTTAATGCAATGAAAGAAGAAATGAAGGTATTTGAAGAAGATGATATATGGGATTTGGTAGAACTGCCTAAAGAGAAACGTGTTATCGACAATCGATGGTTACTTTGTATTATATATAATATGGATCAGAAGTTGCAGGGGCAACAGTCTGGATGATTGACTGATCTGGCCTTGTAACAATAACCAAAATGGACTTGCTGTTCTGGTACTGCAAACAGCTGAAAGCAAGGGAAAACTACAGCTGTAATTTTTCCTGAGGGCATGCAGCTTTACTGTATGATTAAATGATGATGGCGTCCTCTTGGGTAAAATATTCCAGAGGTAAAATAGTCCCCCATTCGGATCTCCAGGCGGGGACTACTCAAGAGGACGTTGTTATCAAGAGAAAGAAAACTGGCGTTCTACAGATCGGAGCATGAAATATCAAATCCCTTAATCGGGCAGGTAGGTTAGAAAATTTAAAAATGGAAATGGATAGGTTAAAGTTAGACATAGTGGCAATTAGTGAATTTCGGTGGCAGGAGGAACAAGACTTTGGTCAGGTGGATACAAGGTTATAAATACAAAATCAAATAGGGGTAATGCAGGAGTAGGTATAATAATGAATAAAAAATAGGAGTATGGGTAAGCTACTACAAACAGCATAGTGAGCGTATTATTGTGGCCAAGATAGACACACTACAGTAGTACAAGTTTATATGCCAACTAGCTCAGCAGATGACGATAAAATTGATGAAATGTATGATGAGATGTATGAAGAAATTATTCAGGTAGTGAAGGGAGACGAAAATGTAATAGACATGGGTGACTGTAATTCGGTAGTAGGAAACAGGAGAGAAGGAAAGATTGTAGGTGAATATGGATTGGGGCTAAGAAATGAAAGAGGAAGCTCCCTGGTAGAATTTTGCGCAGAGCATAACTTAATCATAGCTAACACTTGGTTTAAGAATCATGAAAGACGGTTGTATACTTGGAAGAACCCTGGAGATACTAAAAGGTTGTTGTTGTTGTGGTCTTCAGTCCTGGGACTGGTTTGATGCAGCTCTCCATGCAACTCTATCCTGTGCAAGCTTTTTCATCTCCCAGTACCTACTGCAGCCTACATCCTTCTCAATCTGCTTAGTGTATTCATCTCTTGGTCTCCCTCTACGATTTTTACCCTCCACACTGCCCTCCAATACTAAATTGGTGATCCCTCGATGTCTCAGAACATGTCCTACCAACCGATCCCTTCTTCTAGTCAAGTTGTGCCACAAGCTCCTCTTCTCCCCAAATCTGTTCAATACCTCCGTATTAGTTGCGTGATCTACCCACCTAATCTTCAGCATTCTCCTGTAGCACCACATTTCGTAAGCTTCTACTCTCTTCTTGTCTAAACTATTTATCGTCCACGTTTCACTTCCATACATGGCTACACTCCATACAAATACTTTCAGAAATGACTTCCTGACAATTAAATCTATACTCGACATTAACAAATTTGTCTTCTTCAGAAACGTTTTCCTTGCCATTGCCAGTCTACATTTTATATCCTCTCTACTTCGACCATCATCAGTTATTTTGCTCCCCAAATAGCAAAACTCCTCTACTACTTTAAGTGTCTCCTAATCTAATTCCCTCAGCATTACCCGACTTAATTCGACTACATTCCATTATCCTTGTTTTGCTTTTGTTGATGTTCATCTTATACCCTCCTTTCAAGACACTGTCCATTCCGTTCAACTGATCTTCCAAGTCCTTTGCAGTCTCTGACAGAATTACAATGTCATCGGCGAACCACAAAGTTTTTATTTCTTCTCCATGGATTTTAAAACCTACTCCAAACTTTTCTTTTGTTTCCTTTATTGCTTGCTCAATACAAAGGGTTCTGTACAATCATATAATGGTAAGACAGAGATTTAGGAACAAGGTTTTTAACTGTGAGACATTTCCAGGGGCAGATCTGGACTCTGACCACAATCTATTGATTATGAACTGTAGATTAAAACTGAAAAAATTGCAAAAAGGTGGGAATTTAAGGAGATGGGACCTGGATAAACTGACTAAACCAGAGGTTGTACAGAGTTTCAGGAAGAGCATAAGGGAACAATTGACAGGAATGGGGGAAAGAAATACAGTAGAAGAAGAATGGGTCGCTTTGAGGGATGAAATAGTGAAGGCAGCAGAAGATCAAAATAGGTAAAAAGACGAGGGCTATTAGAAACCCTTGGGTAACAGAAGAAATATTGAATTTAGTTGATGAAAGGAGAAAATATAAAAATGCAGTAAATGAAGCAGGCAAAAAGGAATACAAATGTCTCAAAAATCATATCGACAGGCAGTGCAAAATGGCTAAGCAGGAATGGCTAGAGGACAAATGTAAGGATGTAGAGGCTTATCTCACTAGGGGTAAGATAGATACTGCCTACAGGAAAATTAAAGAGACCTTTGGAGAAAAGGGAACAAATTGCATGAATATCAAGAACTTTGATGGAATCCCAGTTCTAAGCAAAGAAGGGAAAGCAGAAAGGTGGAAGGAGTATATAGAGGGTCTATACAAGGCCCATGTACTTGAGGACAATATTATAGAAATGGAGGAGGATGTACATGAAGATGAAATGGGAGATATGATACTGCGTAAAGAGTTTGACAGAGCACTGAAAGTCCTGAGCCGAAACAAGGCCCCCTGAGTAGACAACATTCCATTAGAACTACTGAAAGCCTTGGGAGAGTCAGTCCTGATAAAACTCTACCATCTGGTGAGCAAGATGTATGAGACAGGCGAATAACCCTCAGACTTCAAGAAGAATATAATAATTCCAATCCCAAAGAAAGCCGGTGTTGACAGATGTGAAAATTACAGAACTATCAGTTTAATAAGTCACAGCTGCAAAATACTAACGTGAATTCTTTACAGATGAATGGAAAAACTGATAGAAGCTGACCTCGGGGGAGATCAGTTTGGATTCCGTAGAAATGTTGGAACACATGAGGCAATACTGACCCTACGACTTATCTTAGAAGAAAGATTAAGGAAAGGCAAACCTACGTTTCTAGCATTTGTAGACTTAGAGAAAGCTTTTGACGATGTTGATTGGAATACTCTCTTTCAAATTCTGAAAGTGGCAGGGGTAAAATACAGGGAGCGAAAGGCTATTTACAATTTGTATAGAAAACAGATGGCAGTTATATGTGTCGAGGGACGTGAAGGGGAAGCAGTGATTGGGAAGGGAGTGAGACAGGGTTGTAACCTCTCCACGATGTTATTCAATCTGTATATTGTGCATGCAATAAAGGAAACAAAAGAAAAGTTTGGAGTAGGAATTAAAATCCATGGAGAGGAAATAAAAATTTTGAGGTTTGCCGATGACATTGTAATTCTGTCAGAGACAGCAAAGGACTTAGAAGATCAGTTGAACGGAATGGACAGTGTCTTGAAAAGAGGGTATAAGAAGAACATCAAAAAAAGCAAAACGAGTATAATGGAATGTAGTCGAATAAAATCGGGTGATGCTGAGGGAATTAGATTAGGAAATGAGACACTTAAAGTAGTAAAGGAGTTTTGCTATTTGGGGAGCAAATTAACTGATGATGGTCGAAGTAGAGAAGATATAAAATGCAGACTGGCAATGGCAAGGAAAGCGTTTCTGAAGAAGAGAAATTTGTTAACATCGAGTATAGATTTAAATGTCAGCAAGCCGTTTCTGAAAGTATTTGTATGGAGTGTAGCCATGTAAGGAAGTGACACCTGGACGATAAATAGTTTGGACAGGAAGAGAATAGAAGCTTTTGAAACGTGGTGCTACAGAAGAATGCTGAAGATTAGATGGGTTGATCACATAACTAATACGGAGGTATTGAATAGAATTGGGGAGAAGAGGAGCTTGTGGCACAACTTGACTAGAAGAAGGGATCGGTTGGTAGGACATGTTCTGAGACATCGAGGGATCACCAATTCAGTATTGGATGGCAGCGTGGAGGGTAAAAATCGTAGAGGGAGACCAAGACTTGAATACACTAAGCAGATTCAGAAGGATGTAGGTTGCAGTAGGTACTGGGAGATGAAGAAGCTTGCACAGGATAGAGAAGCATGGAGAGCTGCATCAAATCAGTCCCCGGACTGAAGACCTCAACAACAACAATGGATCGATTGATCGATACTGTGCTCGCTTCCTTGTGCGTAATATGATTCAACATGGCGGACTTGATTATGATGAGCCTTTCAGTCCAATTGGACATTATGACATTATTCATGTCTTAAGAGCGATTGCAACAGAAGAAATCTTGAAACTTGGTCAATTTGACGTTGGAACTGCATTTTATTTGGTGACTTGGTTACAGAAATGTACATGACTCAGCCAGAAGGTTTCGATCACAGGTCAGATCGTATCTGTCACTTCAAGAAATCATTGCATGGACTTAAGCCATCACCTTGTTTCTAGAATAATAAGTTTCATTAATTCATGGGAAAAAATAGCTCTATTAGTTTGACAGGAGATCCTTGCATTTAATTTCGACAAAGCGAAACAGAACAATTGCTGACTGTTATTTACGTCGATGATGGCCTTATTGCAGGGACAACTAATAGTACAGTGAATTCATTTTCAGATACATTAAAGTCAGAATTCAAATAAACAGTGGGATCATTAAACTCATTTTTAGGCATGCAAATAGAGCATTGAAAGTCAGGCTTGTTTATTTCGCAGTGAACATACATAGAGAAGATTCTACATCGTTTTAACATGGCTGATTCGAAACCATTAAAAACTCCCTGTGATAATGAACAATTAGACAATGAATATAGCAATATTCTTGACAACAACGTTTCTTATTGTTGGGCTGTGGGATCATTAATGTACCTGGCACACTCTACTTGTACAGATCTCACTTATGCTGTTTCAAAAGTTGTTTTATCTATGGCTAAACCTACTTCTTCTGAATGGAACGCTGTAAAACGCATTTTCAGGTATCTTTGTGGTACTTAAGACTTAGGTTTCTTCTGTACTTTATCTAGCGGTAAATTTCGTGCTTATGCTAATGCTGACTTTGCTGGCAACACTAAAACAGATTAGATTAGATTAGTACTTGTTCCATAGATCATGAATATGACACTTCGTAATGATGTGGAACGTGTCAGGTTAATAAAAGGTGTGTAATCAAGATATTACATTAGTCACAATATTACATGCCACTCAATATTTTATTTCTTTTTTTTATTTCTCTTTTTGTGGGTTTGGGAAATTACGCACTTACTGTATCCAAAAATTCATCTAATGAGTAGAAGGACTTGCCATTAAGAAATTCTTTTCATTTCCTTTTAAATGCTATATGGCTATCTGTCAGACTTTTGATGCTATTAGGTAAGTGACCAAAGACTTTTGTGGCAGCATAATTTACCCCCTTCTGAGCCAAAGTTAGATTTAACCTTGAGTAGTGAAGATCATCCTATCTCCTGGTGTTGTACCCATGTACACTACTATTACTTTAGAATTCGTTTGGATTGTTAATAACGGATTTCATAATTGAATACATATATTCTGAGGCTACAGTGAAGATTTCTGGCTCTTTAAATAAGTGTCTGCAAGATGAACTTGGATGCGCTCCAGAAATTATTCTGATTACACGCTTTTGTGCAATGAACATTCTTTTACTCAGTGATGAGTTACCCCAGAATATGATGCCATACGAAAGCAGAGAATGAAAATAGGCATGGTAAGCTAATTTACTCGGATGTATATCGCCAAAATTTGCAATGACCCTAATAGCATAAGTAGCTGATCTCAAATGTTTCAGCGGATCCTCAGTGTGTTTTTTCCAGTTCAACCCTTCATCAATGCATACTCCTAGAAATTTTGAATATTCTACCTTAGCTACCGATTTCTGATCATAGTCTATATTTGTTAATGGGGTCATTCCATTTACTGTGTGGAACTGTATATACTGTGTTCTGTCAAAGCTTAATGAGAGCTGATTTGCAGAGAGCCACTTAATGATTTTCTGAAAAACATCATTTACAATTTCACGAGTTAATTCTTGTCTGTCGGGTGTGATAGCTATACTTGTATCATCGGCAAAAAGTACCAGCTTTGCATCTTCGTGAATATAGAATGGCAAGTCATTAATATATATTAAGAACAGCAGAGGACCCAAGACCGAACCTTGCGGCACCCCATTATTGGTTGTTCCCCAGTTTCAGATATCACCAGTTTTTTGCATATTATGTGAACTGTTTATTTCAACTTTCTGCACTCTTTGAGTTAGGTGTGATTTAAACCATTTGAGCAGTCCCATTCACACCACAGTACTTGAGCTTATCTGTTCCAATTACACAATCAAAGGCCTTTGATAGATCACAAAAATCCCAACGGGTGACTTCTGGTTACTCAGAGCATTTAATATTTCATTAGTGAAAGTATATATAGCATTTTACGTTGAGAAACCCTTTTGGAAACCAACTGACATTTTGTTAAAACTTTATTTTTACAAAGGTGTGAAGCTACTCTACAATACATTACTTTTTCAAGGATTTTGGATAAGGCAGTCAGAAGAGAGATTGGACGGTAGTTGTTGACATCAGTCGTATCCCCATTTTTATGCAGTGGTTTAACAATGGCATACTTCAGTCTGGGAAAATGCCCTGCTTCAGAGAGTTATTACACATGTGGCTGAGACTTATTTCTTGGGAACAAGCTTTTATCATCCTGCTGGAAACGCCATCAATTCCATGTGAGCTTTTATTCTTGAGAGAGTTTATTATCATCCTGATTTCAGAAGGAGAAGTGGGTGGAATTTGAATTGTATCAAATGGTGTGGGTAAGGCCTCTTCCATTAACTGCCTTGCATCTTCTAATGAACATTTAGATCCTATTTTCTCTACAACATTTAAAAAATGATTATTCAATATGTTTTCGACTTCCAGCTTGTTGTTTATCAAGTTTCCATTCGCTTTGATGGTGATACCGTCATCCTGTACTCTTGGTTGTCCTGTCTCCCTTGTAATAATATTCAAAATTGTTTTGATTTTGTTATCAGAGGTATTAATCTCAGATATGATGCACATGCTTCTGGACTTTTTAATAACCTTTCTAAGTGTAGCACAGTAGTTTTTACAATATTTGGTCGTTTCTGGGTCATTACTCTTTCTTGTTTATAGATACAGTTCCCATTTGCGGTTACAAGATATTTTTATTCCTTTAGTAAGCCAAGGTTTTTTTTGCATGGTTTCTTATAATTAGATTTAACTACTTTCTTGGGGAAACAGTTTTCAAATTCTCTTACGAGTGTATCATGAAATAAGTATTTTAAATTACCATCGGGTTCCTTGTACACCTCATCCCATTCTAACTGCTGAAGATTTTCTCTGAAATTTCTAATTGTTGAGTCACTAACTGAATGCACAACATTGGAGGGTAGTTTTGAATTACTGAATGGAGCTATGTTATGTACTGTAATTAGCTGAGCATTATGATCAGAAAGCCCATTCTCAGCAGGACAAGAATTTATGTTTTTAAACCTATCTTGGTCTATAAAAGTGTTATCTATCAATGTGCTGCTGTCCTTTACTACATGAGTAGGAAAATTAATGACAGATGTCAAACTGAGAGAACTGAGGAAGACTTCCAGGTCATTCTTCCTATTACACTCTTTCAGTGAATCAACATTGAAGTCCTCACAAATAACAATTTGCTTTCCCCTATCTGACAGATAGCACAACAAGGCATCCAAGTTTTCCACGAATAAATGAAAGTTTCCTGAAGGGGACCTATATACTGTTACAGTTATAAAAGAGCCCTCCTTCAGTTTAAGTTGATAGGCACATGCTTCTATATGTTGCTGTAGACAAAACTATTTTGTATCGAAGCTTTCTACACAGTGATAACTTTCGACATATATAGCAACTCCTCCTCCCACCTTATCCTCTCTACTCATATGTGCAGCTAGTTTATAACCACTGATATTTACCTTTTCCGTATCAGACACAATGTGATGCTCAGACAGGCGTAGTATATCTATTACATTATCAGATTCAATGTCATCTAAACAAACCTGGAGCTCATCTACTTTATTCTTCAATCCTGGAATATTTTGGTGAAAAATGTTAACATTATTTTTTACTTTGCTTTTGTGAGAATCTACTTTTTTCTTTAATCCACCAAAATTTTGGTTAAATATGGTTACATTACTATTTACTTTCCTGTTGTGAGAATTTTGTGACTTTTGACCTCTTTAGCACCTGCCTGCCTGAACTTCTCATTGGACACTGATATTAGTCTAAAAAAGAGGTACATCCATGAGTACTAGTGTTTCCCTTACGGATTTCGCTAAAAACCCTGCCAGTTTACCCTTCCCTTTCCTATTGAGATGTAGGCCATGACTTGTGAAATCTCCCCTATCAAAAAATGGTTCTGTTTAAATCATAGCGATACAGCTATATTATTGACTTGTCATCTCCAGAAATCCACTACTGCAGCGAAGTTCGTCATTGCAACTGAAGGAGCCAAGGAATTAATACGGCTTAATAAGCTGCTGTTGCAGATCAGAGGAATTGTTAATTGAGAATGCGAGTGCCATTAAATTATTGAAAACTGCAAAGTTTCACAAACACACTAAGCACATCGAAGTACGACATTATTTTGTGTGAGAACTCTGTCAAATTGGGGAATCAATGTGGAATATGTTTGTTCTTAAAATCAACTTGATGATATGTTTACAAAGCTTTAAAATCAAACAAAAGTAAAAGAATGTGTACCAAGATACAACTTAGTAACTAATATGTTTTGACTTCTTATTTTCTTATATTTAGTTTGTACAAATAATTACAGGTTTTAGGAAGGCAGTTGACATGAGAAACCTAGTTCACAGTATGTTAATAATGATTCTACACTACAGTTTTGGAATCTTTTGAATGTTGGTTAAGCAGGTGGCAGCCATTAAATATAAAGGGTTCTTCACTTTCAAAAGAAACACACTAATGAAGTTCTTCTGAGCATTATTCAGTTATGTTTTACTAATTTTAAAATACAGTATTTTCTGACTGGAAAGTTTCAGACTGATAATTTAGAAGCAAGATTTGGATTGTACAGACAACTGTACACAGCAAATTATCACGACTCATACACTCCAATTTCACAATCTGAAAAAGAAGAGGAAAATTTCATGTCAAGAGTTTATTTGGGCTATGGTCTTCATGATAAGGAAGCATTTCTTTCAACAACTAGATTTTGAATGGTGATTTTAGAATGGTCCAGTCTTATTGTGGTGATGTGGATGACTGCATTTTTCTAGCAAATCCAAAATTTGAAGATTCATTTATCAAAGTAACGAATAAAAATGATACAACTAATAATAATCCTCCTTTGTTTGTTTGTTTATGTTTGTGGGTGTGCAGCACAGAAGGCTTTACAAAAAAGGTCTTGTGAAACTTTTGTTGCAGTCAGGTGAATGCTGTAGCCTGTATTTTCACATTTTCAACAAGGGTAGCTTACTGTGCCATCCTTGGCTGTTATAAAAGTATGCTGCCTGGGTTGGAGTATTGTTTGTGTAAGGATATTAGATTCCTTCAAATCACATTTTTAAAAAATGTGTAACCAAAAGCAAGTTCTAAAGTTAGTTTTGAAAAAGTTCTTTTGTCAGACACCAATGTAAACTTCGTTCTTCATGATACATGTTTGTGTGGTGGCGCTCTAAGCGACATATGAACATATAGCCAATGCATTGTGCAATATTATGCTGAATAATCATACCATACAAAAAAGACAACATCCAGTCAAAAAATAGCAAACAAAAATTCAATGAAGCTTGATGTATTTCAAGAAAATAAAGATTTAGTTACGTTTTATTTGTGGTGTAACATTTTATCCAAGTAATTTCACGTTTTGCTCTTACATATTGGAGTCTGGTTTTTGTTTGTTGAGTATCCTGATTTACAAAGTGTTGTATAAGGAAAGTAAAAAGTTTATATTAATATTCATATTAAGCTACATTATATGAAATTTTTCCTTGCAAAAGTTTACAGGCAGTTACTTAAAGGATAGTTATTTTCAAATTGCAACTTTTCCTCGACTTCCCAAATCTGTGAACTTCTGTTGTGACTAATTGCAAATGGATTTATAGACATCAAGAAATCTGTCAAAATAGCTCATGGAAAATATGCCGCTTTCTATCATCAAAATAGAAATGTTAAATGCTTCCTACAGTGAACACTGTGGGAAATTTCATTAAAATTCTAATGAATTAAGCGACTGTGAAATAATGTTATAAACCAATTGATGCACATTTAATTTAATACACAATAGCAAGTTAATATTTTCTTTTACGTGGGAAACTTTTTTTAAAATGTAAGTACATATTAATCATGCTGCTCTATACAGCTGCACAGTATTTTGTTTTCGGGAATCTAATAAGGGTCCAGCATAAAAAACTCCCCGATTACAAAGTAACGTGCAGCGGACAGTAGAAGGAGCAGAGTGGTGGGGGGCGCGTCGTTAAGTAGCTGCCTACGTGCCGTTTTCAGTGTACGCCATGGCGTGGTCTGGTGAACATCGTGCCTTCGTAGTGGAAGATTTTATTCAAAATGGCGAATCGCCTATTAATACTCAACGCGCTTTTCGCGTTCGCTTTGCGCTCGGACGACGGGACCCTGTTCCCGATAAGAAAACAATTTATTCTTGGGTTGCTAACTTTCGTGAGACAGGTTCCGCATTAAAAAGGAAACCACCTGGACGACCACGGACTGCAACAGGCCCCGGAAATGTTGATGCAGTTAGAGCTTCAGTTCAACAATCTCCTCGACGATCCGGTAGAAAGCATGCGGCAGCATTACGGATATCTGATCGAAGTGTGAGAAGAATCTTGCATCGAGATCTTAAAATGCATCCTTACAAAATTGTAACTACGCAGGAACTGAGTGAACGAGACTGTGGTGTCCGTGTAAGTTTGTGCCAAGACCTTCTTCGGAACATTCGTCCCAACGATATTGTGATTTTTTCTGATGAAGCACACTTTCACCTTGCCGGAACAGTGAACAGCCAAATTTGCAGGTACTGGTGTGAACACAATCCCCAAGAACTTCATCAACGACCACTTCATAGCCCTAAAGTAACAGTATGGTGTGCTGTTTACAATTCCGGAGTGATCGGTCCTTACTTTTTCGAAGAAAATGACAGGAATTTAACCGTCAACAGTGAACGCTATTGTGCCATGCTCCGCGACTTTCTCCAACCGCAACTAAGGGAGCTTTTTGGTGAAATAGAGAACGTGTGGTTCCAGCAAGATGGTGCTACAGCCCACACAGCGCGGCAGTCACTGGCATTGGTGAAGGAAATGTTTCCTGGACATGTGATCTCGTTGCGTGGAGACATTGGCTGGCCCCCACGATCGCCGGACTTAAGGCCCTGTGATTTCTTTCTTTGGGGCTATTTAAAAGCAAAAGTTTATGAACAACGTCCACAATCTTTACGAGCCCTGAAAGAAGCAATTACACAAGAGGTTGAAGCTATTCCACCTGAAATGACTCAAAGAGTAATGAATAACTTCAGGGAAAGACTCAAACAGTGTGTCGACAGTGCAGGAAGCCATTTAAGGGATGTTTTATTTAAAAAGTAAGACCATAAGAGTATTTTCTAAAATGGCATAATATGTACTTTTATTTAGTATAAATAAAATTGTTCTACCTTATTTGGTTTTGTTTTTATTAGCTTTCCTTAAAGGGGAGGTTTTTCTGCCGGACTCTGCTCGACTCCCGGATATTTGAATGGGCAGAGTTATTGTAATTTCTTTGTGCACACTTCTGCCAATCGTAGAATTGAGGTGGTTAATGTGCATACTACACATCATACAGTAGAATTTATTTATGTACTAGTTTCTGTTTTTGAGTATTACATTTTACAACACCTGTTGAAACTGCATTCGTCGCTATTTAAATATTAAGAATATAAGTGATTTGTTGTTGTCTGTTTCCTATAATAATATAATAATGTGCGACAAGACGTCTGGTTTGGAAAGCCAGCTATCTATTTGACAGCAGTGTGATGTCACATTGCAGGTTCCAGCTTGTATAAAGCCCAAAGTGGCCATGCTTATTTCCTCGACCAAAAATACACTCCATTCTAAAGATAAGTCTCAACAGTGCACTCAACCAATTAAAATGTTTGGCGCGAATCGACTGGAAATTAAAGCCTGTTGTTTAAAAAATGTTTGTGTGCCAATAAGTGATCAAGGAATAAAATAAATATTCGTTACTAAATGGCTGGGAGTTTCAAAAGCCACAACTCGTGCCAGTTCAGCAAACCATGAAACTCTTTGTGCTGCCTCCTTTTATCCACACAAAACCATCATATTGTTTTGCTTGCTGATGTTGTAAGGTGAAATTCATCAAAACTGTGAATATGAAGAAGATGCCAGGTGAAAATTGACGGCTGGGGCGCCATAAACATTGTGCATCAATGAGAAACGGTACGAGTATTCATACCACCACAAATCCAAGAAAAAATTCCACCTATGTTGGCCTAATTTGATTTTGTATTCTGGAAGTCAATAAAACCTTGAATAAAGATTTACTGCAGTATAGAGCATGTTTTTTTGTTTAACTGCTGCAGCAGCTTTTGGTGGCATTGGTGAATATTCTAAAAAGCGGATGACAAAAAAATCGTGGATTGATACTTCAATTACAAAAACACATCATTCTTGCAATGATTTATTACAATTAATGCTGTAACAAATTTACCAACTGTTAATGCCTTTATATTAGAGTGCTCTCATAGGAGTCAGTTATTGTCGTCAATAATTTAAAATTTAAGCATGAAGGCCAATTCATGGCACCATCACATCAATGTATACTCAGTATCCATCAAGTCACAGATCGTGAAGTAAGTTCAAGTCACATGATCTCAGCTCACAAGGTTGTTCTCAAATGTATTTTTCGCGGAAATTTAGATCCTTGTAAGATGATTTTCAACTGTTTTTACACGTGGAAGTGTACATACGTAATGCAGAAGCTTACTTATGTGAATGCAGTAGTACACATTTGTACGAAAATGACATTTATTGGACACGTGTTTTTTAGCGAGCAGGGATATTTTGTATATTACACAAGAAAGACAAAAGTGTAAAGCAACACAAAAAAGTGTGGGCCCAAGGAATGTCATTACATGGTACAGAAGGGGAATTTCACACAGTATGCAAGGGGCTTTAGGAAGAGGACTCTCCATTTTATGTTTTAGAAAGTCGAAGTGTCAGGTTTTTTTCATTTTTTACGTCAAATTCCACCCATAATTACTAAAAGAAACACGGTTTTACGAGGTGCCATCACATCTCTTGAAAATTCGGTTTCTTTAAATTTAGTCACATGTCCCTCGATACCTGTCCCTACAGGATTTATAGATTTTCTTTGAAGATTTCGAAATGTAGTGCTACAGAAGAATGCTGAAGATTAGATGGATAGATCACATAACCAATGAGGAGGTACTGAATAGAATTGGGGAGGAGTTTGTGGCACAACTTGACTAAAAGAAGGGGTCGGTTGGTAGGACACGTTCTGAGGCATCAAGGGATCACCAATTTAGAATTGGAGGACAGCGTAGAGGGTACAAATCGTAGAGGGAGACCAAGAGATGAATACACTAAGCAGATTCAGTAGGATGTAGGCTGTAGGCTGCAGTATGTACTGGGAGATGAAGCAGCTTACACAGGATAGAGTATAATGGAGAGCTGTATCAAACTAGTCTCAGAACTGAAGACCACAACAACAACAATATATCTGGCATTTGGCTTTTAATAGTTCAAATGCCTTATTTGTTCTGGGGTTACCTAGTGAAACGACATAAATATTGAGCACTAACGCTTGCAAAACAGTTTCACATACAACCCAGAGAACTGCTTTACAGTAAATAAACCTGCTAGGAAGATATATGTAAATAAGCAACTAAAATCCACTTTATGAGGTCTGTTCAAAAAATTCTGGAACTTCGTCCACAACATTTTTCTACACTTACCTATTACTTACTGTGCTAGGTCTCGTTCGAAGTACTCTCTCCCATCATTGTTACACCGTTCCTAACGCCATTTCCACTTCCAGAAGCAGTCTTTGTACACCTATTGCTGGACCACATAAAAAGCCATATGCGAAATTTCTTTTATTTCGCCTATAGTTGCGAATTTTCGACCTTTCAATAGGATTCTCAACTTTGGAAATTAAAAAAAAAGTCAACATGGGCCAATCTGGAGAGTATGGAGGATGAGGCAGCATAGTGATTTTTTTTTTGTACAACAGTGAAGCACCAACTGGGATGAATGTGTGGGTGCATTATCGTGATGCAAGAGCTATGAATTGCCTCACCACATTTTAGGCCATTTCTTTCTCATATTTTACTAGCAGGCTTTGCAACACTCCCCGATAGTAGTATTGATTAACAATTTGTCCCTGTGGCACGAATTCATGTTGAACTAATCCGTCACCAAGTCAAAGAAAACTGTCAACATTGTTTTGACATTTGACCTGATGAGGTTTTTTTTAGTCTTGGACAACATTTTCTGGCCCACTGTGAAGATTGAACCTTGGTCTCAACATCTTAAGCGTAGACCAACATCTCATCACCAGTTATGATTCTCTTAAGGAACATCTCGTTCTCATTTGTGAGATCCAAAAGCTCTTCACAGATCATAAGGCGAATGGCTTTCTGGTCTTGACTCATGAGCTGTGGGACGATCTTGGCTGCAACACAATGCACTCTAAGATGCTGTTTCAGGATCTCATGAGATGATCCAACTGAAATGTTACATTCTTCTGCAATCTCTCTGACAGTCAATCTTCGATTGGCACGCATAATTTCGTTCACGTTCCTGACATAAGCGTGGTCAAAAGATGTCGAAGGGCGTCCTGAATGACGGCCATCTTTAACTTCCATCTGGTCAGTTTTAAATCATGTGAACCATTCGTAGCAAGGAGTACAGCTTAAGCACTCATCGCTGTAGGTTTCCTGCACCATTTTGTGTGTCTCTGTAAAGATTTTCTTGAGTTTCATGCAAAATTTAATTCACACACGTTGTTTCTCTAACTGTGCCATCTAGAAATTCGCAAACTATGCGACACAATGTTCCACTCAGTACAGCACTGGAACAATAACTAACATACATACAACAACGACACTTCTGGCAGTTACACTTTAATCACAGGCGTGTGCAGGTATGCCAACCGCATTTGGCTGCAAAACACCACTGGCACAAAATTACAAATATTCCAGAAAGTTAGAGCAGACTTCATATAAATGTAGCAGAGTGCAAGTAATTTAGTACATTATGTAGTATAATTCAGACTGTAACCTCACTGCTTCGATTAATCTTTCATCAGTTATTATAAATTTTAACAAAAGAAATAATGAAATGAAACAATTTATAACAAATAGCGAACAACAAATAACTGATATCAACCACGAAAACCACGACAAAACAATATATTGAGGTTGTTCTTGGCTGTGTATCAGATGGAAATGAGCTTAGGTGTCACGTGATCAATAATGGACAGATGACGTGACTATCAGAACTTTCTTCCTCAGAACCTTGACGATGCAATGATGTGACACAATGGGACGGTATGGGTGGTGTGGATGCTGGCATTTGAAATGCATTTCAGAATGTTTTGACGGGATAGGATGTGACGTGACTGCAAGTGTGAATTGGCCTGGAAAGACGTTTGTTTCATAATTTGCAGTATGCTGTTTCAAGGTAATGAAGCACTAAGAATTTATCACAAACACATCGCCACTATCATTAAATGTCACTTAATAACACAGCAACGATATAAGCCTTGAAGAGGGAATATGATAACCAAACCAGGAGCAAATAGCGCGCGATTTATTGCTACTGTAATTAATAAAGTGGTGGTTTCTGCACTCGAAAGTTGTGGGCTCACACCCCATTACATGTAATTTTTTTTCATGTTAGCGTTGTTAACAAATTCTGAGACTTTATTATGAAAGTGATACAAGTATGTTCAGCAATATTGGATGTTTTTTGCAACCAGTCTGATTTACACAAAGGCTTAAATACATATTTAGCGGATTCTGAGCATGTGACTAGATAGCAACCTAAGAGGACTGCTTAAATTGCTGTGAGTGAATCGCGGCGCAATAAAAGCCAATTAACACTGGCCGTCACGGCACCATCACGTCATGGAACCTTGATATCGAGGTGTATCCTAACTGTCCGTCCCGTCATAGAATGTCAAGGATCTCAAAGGAAAAGGAATTTGTATTTTATACGTATTTTAGGAACTCGAAGCACTAGTTGTTTCGTTTTTTTACAATAAATAATATCCAGAATTATTATAAAGAACACAGTGTTACGAGCTGCAGTCACATCCTGTGAAAAGTTGGGTTGTGTAAGTTTAAGTTTAGTTGCCAGTTCAGTGCAAAGTTTTGTGTAGTAATCGTATCCCAAAATATCTTTCCCTTTAAGATTTATAAGTTTTTTGGGTCAATTATAGTGTCTGATTCCACTCATCGGCTTTGAGCAATGATATCATATCTAAGGCAGAGGTGCTATACAAACGCAGTATTTGAAAGCAACTTATCATATTCATAAACAAACGAATATAGCGTATGATAAAATTACAAATAAAGTTCACCTGATTAATTACTTAGCCACAAATTATACTGAAAAGAATTAAAGGCAACAAAAATAAATAAGAACAGAAAGAGAGAAGTATACATGTCTGAAATAAATTATTATTGTAATTTATGTAAGAAAAACACAGAGAACCTTTAAATCCAGTACAGTATACCGCATGGTGAATACATAATATTATGAATCAGCATTAACTTTTAACAGTAATTGTGAAATATAATGGGACGAGTCCACAAGTAAGGAAATTTGACAAAAACTAGGGTCTAACAAATACTGTAATCAGTAACTGGAACTGACCTGTATAGGTTAATTCTAATTACCGATTCCAACCATTCCACATTTCGCTATTTAGATCCTTTTAACAACAAGTGTGTGCACAAAAGTGTTACAGGATTTCTACATATTGTATTACTATCTTCATTACTATTAAAAAAAAAGAAAAAATGGTAGCTGTACCAACAATATTTATTAGTTTTTCGTAGTATTTCTGAGATCAATAAGAAATCCGGAAATCCTACAAAAACGTAATCCACAGATTTACTGCAGAAATGTGCAAAATTATGAACCATCGAAAAGCTGGAATCGGTAACTAGAATTGACTTCCTATATATGTCAATTCCAGTTACTGATGCCAGTCATTCGGTGATTCATTAATTAGATTGTATTGTTAGCATGTGTGCACCCTAAAATGTAGGCTAATATGAGTTCTGCATTTCTAATTGCTCTCTGAA
This sequence comes from Schistocerca piceifrons, assembly GCF_021461385.2. Classification (NCBI taxonomy): domain Eukaryota; kingdom Metazoa; phylum Arthropoda; class Insecta; order Orthoptera; family Acrididae; genus Schistocerca; species Schistocerca piceifrons. The sequence goes on along the minus strand of NC_060144.1, from coordinate 356,140,368 downwards.
CTACTGCAAAAGAGGTACTAATATTGGGATCGGTAACTAGAATTGATCTATATAGAACGTCAGTCATAGTTACTGATTCCAATTTTTGTTATGCACCACAGTGGTTTTACAGAGTCGTTACAAATGTAGAAATTGTATTACGTTTCGGTGCATAAAACTGCAAAAATAATTTACATATAACTCATGGAGCAGTTATAATCTGTAACTAGAATTTACCTACATAGTCTGATTCTAGTTATCAATTCCTATATTCTTTATTTTTTGTAGATATTTGTCTGTCGTGTACTGACTTTTCTTTTATAATTCAGTGCATTGGTTTCTCCACTTTTTATGCTATTATTTCGTATTTGTTGTCATTCATTTAATTTTCCCGTTTTTCTCACACATTTTAGTTTCCCCTGCCCAGAACCCCCAATTTCCTGTGTTTCTCCCATTAGATTCAGTAATTAATATAAAATTAACACAATTGTATAACAGTATGCCTTCACCATGTGCTTTACTGTAATGCAATTTAAGGATTCTCTGTGCTTTTATAGTCGCATAAATTGCGAGACTACTACTTACCAGACATGAAAATTTGTTTGTAATTCTTCTTCTTAATTATTTTCTTTATCTTAGTTAATTTCAATGTAATTCATGAATAAGTAACAAACTGAGTGAAAGTGATTGTAATTTTATCGTATGCTAAATTCGTTTGTTAACGAGTATGATCCATAGCTTTCATAGATTGCCAATACATAGCGTCTTTGCCTTTGGTATGACATCATTGCTCAAAGTTGACGAGTGGACTCGGACACTAGAATTTATCCGGTTTTTTACATCTTGTATTTGACTTTTAGTAGTTAAAATGCATTATATTTGCTGCGATTAGTTAGTTAAACCACATAAATATTGACCATAGATGCTTGCAAAACTGTTTTGCACACAGTCCAGTGTGCTACTTAACAATAAATAAGCCTGCAACAAATATATATTTAAACAAGCAACTCTATCCGTTACTTGATGCATATTTCACAAGAAAGCCATTATGTAACAGTTGCAGTGTCTGAAGGTTTCAGTCCATTCCTTTATGAAATATCACCAATACCTGACAATATACAAGTAAATCCCACTTTCTAATCAATCTGATTCTACCCACAATACTTTTTTCACTTCAAGTTGCAGCCATAATGTAATCCATCTCATTGTAAAATATTAAATACAGTACTGGGACATACAAAAATGAACTTTATAAATGTAGTAGAGGGCAAGTAATTTACATGCTCATGATGTACAATTCACACTGCTGCCTCACTGCTTCAATTAATCTTTCATCATTTATTATAAAATTATATCTTTTAACAAAAGAAATAGATGAAACAATTTATAACAATCGACTGATTTCAACCACGGAAACCACAACGAAACGAAACGAAATATGGAGATGTGCCCATGGCTGTGTATTGTGTGGAAATAAACTTCAGGGTCATATGATCAACAACGAGCGTATGACACCAGCTGTCAAAACTTTCTTCCCAAGAAACCTGGACAGTGCCATGACGTGACAGGACCGAACAGCCAGTGTGGATGTTGCACTTTGAAATGCATTTCACGATGTTTTGACGGGATGGGACGTGGCAAACAGTGGGAATTTGACTTAACATTCATATTCATCCTTGTCATAAAGTCGACAGCCAATCATGTGGTCGTCGACATTGCGCGCGTCTTCAAAATGATGTCACCTTCGCTGGTAGTTTGCGGGAAGTGTTTGTGAAACGAGCGTTGACCCTATCGACTTTCTGGCAAGGAAGAATATGAAGATTACAATTCACTTGCAGCAATTTGAACTGACCTACTATGTTCCCGCCAGACCACACACTCGGCAGTCGCTACATATTTCAGTCGTAGAAATTTAAGTTGTCCTCTTAGGTTCCAGCCGAACCACATGCTCGGAAATCACTAAACATTTATTTCAGAGCTGTTAAGTCTGATAGTGCTCAGAGCCAGCCATTTATTTCAGGCTTCATTCTTAGATAAACGTGAATGTAAATAGCAGCCAATATTGCAGGGCATACTTTTTTAAAATCATAAGAAAGCAACAGAGAGATTGAACAATGCTAACATGAAGAAAATTACATGCAAGGGGATGCGAACTAAAAGCTTTTGACTTCAAAAAATACGACGTTATCCATTACGCTAGCTCTTAACCAGGTGATGTTTAACTCCAGTTTTGGTTATCATATTCTCTCTTGAAGGCTTGCATCGTTGATGCATTATTATGTGGCATTTAATGATAATGGTGCAATAGACCCTGAAAGTCAGCGACATCAATTCAATAACAGTGAACTGTATCTTGGTGTCAAAGTGTACAAGCTCTTAAAACATGCAGATGTGGTCAGACATCCTGCAGATATTAACAATTCTTCTAATGTTGCAAAAATTCCTACAAAGTTGCTGCTACAGATACAACATGGAGGACCCCGTCTCGTCAAAGTTACCTGTTTTCAAACCAGAATCAGCGCGCTCTTACAATTTCTGAAGCCGTTTGCCCAATACCAATGCCTCGGCTGCCAAACGCTCAAGTTCAATATCCCGAAGGATTGAATGAGGTTAGTCAGCCAGATGAGTTTTGGGATCCTTTACTGAAAACTGAAGATTTTTCTGAGCTGGCTCTTTTTGCTGTAAGTGCACTGTCCCTACCTCATACAAATGCTGACTGTGAGCGAGTTGTAAGGTTAATTTGATAAAAACATACACAAGAAACCGGCTAACTGTGGAAAATGTGAATGGGCCACTTCTTGCAGTAGAGAGCGTAAAAGGACCAACATGTACTGGAAATTGTGTCAATTTCGAACCAACGAAAGACATGTATAGCCTTAACACTAGGGAAAAATTATACGGCAACATAAATGGAAATGATGTCATTGAGGCTGAAGATGTACCTGATATTATATTTGGAGACATAAACTAAGACTAGAAAATAAAACAATAAAATTCATAGTTGTATGCAAATGTAGGTTAGATGTTGCCGCAGTTGAGTGGTCTGTGAGCGTGTGTTGTGGCCTAAGTTGTACCTCTAATGGCAGACCAGGAATGAAAAATGCTTCACCGTCACCAAACATTTGGCATAGCAATGAAGAGGTTTTTTCCCGTCAATGAGAGGGAAACATATTCCAGTCAGTTAACAACACAGTTAACTAAAGAGACTTAAAGATAGTCTAAATAAAAATAATATATCATGTACCAGTGTAACTTTATAAATGAATAAATTATCACCTGATTGTTATATCTCATGGTTAAATTATCTATTGAAATGTATTCTCATTTAACCTCAATGTATAATGTGCTTCTGCAAATCCTTCTTACTTCCGAGAGTGAAAAAAAAATATATCGTAGTCGTTAATTGATACTAAGCATTCATGCATTCCAGTATGTCTCATCTCATTGACTCTTCCCCTTGTTTAATTCAGAATTTTTGATTTACCAAATGCCTGCTAAATTCAAACCCATTTAATGTCTTATTTTTGGTTTTATAACATTTTAAATGATTGATAAATGTAAGGATGTAGAGGCTTGTCACACTAGGGGTGAGATAGCTACTGCCTACAGGAAAATTAAAGAGACTTTTGGAGAAAAGAGAACCACTTGTATGAATATCAAGAGCTCAGATGGAAACCCAGTTCTAACCAAAGAAGGGAAAGCAGAAAGGTGGGAGTATATAGAGGGCCTATACAAGGGCGATGTACTTGAGGACAATATTATGGAAAAGGAAGAGCATGAAGATGCAATGGGAGATATGATACTGTGTGAAGAGTTTGACAGAGCACTGAAAGACCTGAGTCGAAACAAGGCCCAGGGAGAAGACAACATTCCATTAGAACTATTGACAGCCTTGGGAGAGCCAGTCCTGACAAAACTCTACCATCTGGTGAGCAAGATGTGTGAGACAGGCTTAATACCATCAGACTTCAAGAAGAATATAATAATTCCAATCCCAAAGAAAGCAGGTGCTGACAGATGTGAAAATTACCGAACTATCAGTTTAATAAGCCACGGCTGCAAAATACTAACACGAATTATTTACAGACGAATAGAAAAACTGGTAGAAGTCGATCTCGGGGAAGATCAGTTTGGATTTCGTAGAAATGTTGGAACACGTGAGGTAATACTGACCCTTCAACTTATCTTAGAAGCTAGATTAAGAAAAGGCAAACCTACGTTTCTAGCATTTGTAGACTTAGAGAAAGCTTTTGCCAGTGTTGACTAGAATACTCTCTTTCAAATTCTTAAGATGGCAGGGGTAAAATACAGGGAGCAAAAGGCTATTTACAATTTGTACAGAAAGCAGATGGCAGTTGAGTCCAGGGGCATGAAAGGGAAGCAGTGGTTGGGAAGGGAGTGAGACCGGGGTGTAGCCTCTCCCCAATGTTATTCAATCTGTATATTGTGCAAGCAGTAAAGGAAACAAAAGAAAAGTTCGGGGTAGGTATTAAAATCCATGGAGAAGAAATAAAAACTTTGATGTTCGCCGATGACATTGTAATTCTGTCAGAGACAGCAAAGGACTTGGAAGAGCAGTTGAACGGAATGGACAATGACTTGAAAGGAGGGTACAAGATGAACATCAACAAAAGCAAAACGAGGATAATGGAATGTAGTCGAATTAAGTCTGGTGATGCTGAGAGAATTAGATTAGGAAATGAGGCACTTAAAGTAGTAAAGGTGTTTTGCTATTTGGGGAGCAATATGACTGATGATGGTCGAAGTAGAGAAGATATAACATGTAGACTGGCAATGGCAAGGAAAGCGTTTCTGAAGAAGAGAAAATTGTTAATATCGAGTATAGATTTAATTGTCAGGAAGTCATTTCTGAAAGTATTTGTATGGAGTGTAGCCATGTATGGAAGTGAAACATGGACAATAAATAGTTTGGACAAGAAGAGAATAGAAGCTTTCGAAATGTGGTGCTACAGAAGAATGCTGAAGATTAGATAGGTAGATCACATAAATAATAAGGAGGTATTGAATAGAATTGGGGAGAAGAGGAGTTTGTGGCACAACTTGACTAGAAGAAGGGATCGGTTGGTAGGACATATTCTGAGGAATCAAGGGATCACCAATTTAGTATTGGAGCGCAGCGTGGAGGGTAAAAATCGTAGAGGGAGACCAAGAGATGAATACACTAAGCAGATTCAGAAGGATGTAGGCTGCAGTAGGTACTGGGAGATGAAGAAGCTTGCACAGGATAGAGAAGCATGGAGAGTTGCATCAAACCAGTCTCAGAACTGAAGACCACCACCACCACAACAACAACAACAACAAATATACGAGGCTTGAAAGCCAAAGTACGAGATTTTTAGTTGTTTATGTACGAGGAAAAAGTCCTATGGTTGATGACCCTGTTCAATGTAGAGAACTCTATTAACTTTGGATTGTGAAAATCTGATTTCTTTCATAAAATTGTCAAATGTACAGTTCCAAGTTCTTCGTGCCTGGTTCAGTCCGTATAAAGCTCTATTGAGTGTTGTATACAAAACCTTCCTTACTCTTTACACATTGAGGAACCAACATTTTAATTTCTTCTGTCATATCTCCGTGCAGGAGCTTATTTTGTACATCCATTTGTTCTATAAGCAAATCATATTCATTCACCTCACCAAAAAAGTTCTCAGTGTTGAGAGTCTAGCAGCTGGAGCATGTGTCTGCTAATAGCCGTATCCTTTTTCCTGAGCATGACTTTTAATAACTGAAAAAGCCTCATACTGTTTAGTATTTCCAGATCCATCTCTTTTTACTTCGAACATTCTCTTACTGTCAATGGCGCATGTATTTGCTGGAAGTGGTGTGCAAGTTTAAGTTCCACTAGATGACAGAGTGTCAGATTCTTCCTTAATTGTTTTTGTACAGCCTTCTTTATCATGCTGACTCTTCACATCTTCAAAATTCTGGGATACGTTTTCCACAAACACATCTGCATTCAAGGCGAACACTGCATAATCGTCAAAGACTCTAAGTTTTCTTGTTATTCCACTGCTTTTTCACAGAGGTTCTGCTTTCTCCACTTCTAAAGACAAGGGCCCTGAGGTATCTTCAATATTTTGTTCAGTTTCCTCAACATTACTTTCAGTAAGGTTCCTTTGTCTTATGCTATGTTCTGTGCTGTGTTGCCCGTTTGAACTATCTCCTTCAAGATCCTATCATCACTACTTCCACCTTCAACCAGAAACTTTTCTTCTTCAAACATTACATATCTTACAAATACAATCTTGTGTTGTTTGGGACATCAGTAATTATTTTGACTATATCCAGAAATGAAACATTTTGATGACGTGGTGTCAAACTTACTTGCCAGTAGTTCCTTTGGAAGGTATAAGTATGCCTCACACCCAAACATGAATAGTTTCTTCAAATTTGGCTACTTTGTATACCATAGTGTTGCTGGAATTTCTTCTAAAGGTGAAGTGGTACTACAATTAATGATAAAAACAACTGCCAGTGCCATTTCTGACCAAAATTGCTTTCCAGGTTTGCTTACAAGAATCATACAATGAACTTTTTCAGTGATAGTACAATTTAGTTGTTTTGCTGCTCCATCTTGCTGAGATATGTGCCTTATAGTAAACTAGAACTGCACTTCCTTTCTTCAGAGAATTTTGTCATTTCATTTTAAATGTATTAACAACCACCATCACCTCTAAATTTGCTGATTTCCATGTTAAAATGAACAGTAGCCATTCCATAGCATACTTTAAAATAATGAAATACTTTAGACTTTGACTGAAGAGTCTAAGCTGCTGTAAAGTGAGTATAATCATCATTGAAAGTCACCACATATTTCTTTCCTCCAAAAGAGCACATTACTACGTGTAAGTTCAAGTTATCAAGTTATCATTTGGCTCGAACACTAGACTGAACATGTGGTACTTGTTTTTGTTTACCCTCTGTGGAGGTCAAACATTTATTTAGAGGTTTAGAAAACTTTACTTTGTCCATTACCTCTGCTAGATAATGAAGTTTCATATTCAAGGTTCAAATGTCCTATTTTCATTTTACAAGTAGCCAGCAGAGCCTTGTGCTCTGGCCTATATATTGAGCAGTTCCAAACGGGGGTGCAACCGGTAGGCTGTGTACGCAACTGCTGTCATATTAGCAGGCCAGGTGGCCTCTAGTGGCTGAATCAACACAAACTTCATGCGCAAAGAATGAAGTGGTACACTCACAAAATTGGTAGTTATGGGGGTACAAATGCCCAAATCTCTTCTGTGAGTTACAGCTTTTAACTTTACCACCGTTTCAAATTGAACCCACTGGATTTTCAAAAACAATGTAGTATCCTACCATCTCTAGTTATTATTTAGTAAACGTGACACTATACTAACATCTTTTATTTTTATTTGAAATTTCTTTCCAGAAACAATGCTTTCAACATGAACTGCTCCAGTAGTTTCTAAGCCCTCTGTTACCTTTTCAATTTTCATTCAGTGACTTTGTTCTTGAAACCAGCGTTGTCTATAATTTTTACATCCAGCTTCAAATCTTTCACAGAATCTTTTTGCTGCAGATTTCACTTATTTATTTATTTTTTAAAAGTTTCAGAGTAGAATATTTCTCATTAACATCACTGATCTGGAATACAAAACAAAATTAATATCTTTTCAACAATGAAGGAACCCAGCACGAGACCCCAAATCTAACCAGCCCCATCCCCACTGTCCGTACAATACAAAGGTAATAAACTGATGAAATTTAAGTTTTAAAGTAACATTTTTCTCTGAAGAATCAGACATGTAAATGTTATTCAGTACACATGTATGATTGTGAAATTGCACATTAGAATACATTCTGAAGCTGATTGATGAATAGTTTAAAAAACAGTGAAAATTCTCATCTGGAATATTCAATGAAATTCATGACCCAGCTCATTGCCCAATACATTTTGCTTTATGATTCTTGATGAGACCCGGGCTTGTCATGCTTCTGAAAAGATATTAATGTGTTCAAAATAAATTATTCTAGATTCTAGAATATTATCAGGGTACTAAGATTTCACTGTCTTACATAAAAGCATGTCCCAGTTCTTCCTTCCCACAACTGTTCATAACTAATATTCATGCTACCAATTCAACAAATTTACCACAGATCAATGATGAAAAGAATCAGCAATCTGTTATTTACAATAAGTCTACATTAACATTTCTAAAACATGTGATACTCAAGATATTAACAATTTTTACAGAGATAAAACAGTTTTATATCCTTAAACATAATTCTGTAATGAAGATTTGGTGATGGAATAATGGTAAATGCATAACTGCCACTTACTGAAATATTTGGAATATTATAAGATAAATTAATATTCTTAAAAGTTAAAAAATTACATAAATGTATTTTCAAAATATTGTAGAAAAAATATAAAACATTGAAGGAGATTTCAAACAAAGGTTTCCAAATAACATATTGATCCCGAAACCTCCCTATAAGAACATAACATGCAATTTTTTTTAAAAAAAAAAAAAAAAAAAAACATGGATTAAAAATGAATGGAATCAGAGAATGCATTAAATGGAAAATATAAAGGCATTTACTATGTTGATGCCTAAGTTTATAGTGTTTTTGTTTCGTATGCTGGTATTCTGGTTGCTAGAAAATGGAATGCCAAGTCGAGAAATCTGAATATTTCCGACATAGTCTTCTGCTCGAGTTTGGTGGCGGGGTGAGAGCAGCAGAGGCAGCCAGAGACATCCCTGCTGTTTATGAGGTTAATGCCATTGATCAGAACATGCCAAGAAAATAGTTTTCTTGTGTTAAGGAGGATCGTTTTAACATTAGCACCCCTCCACATTCAGCAAGACCATCGGGATTCGATGAAGATTGTTTAAAGGATCCACATCAGTGCACTTAAAAACCGGCAAATGTGATGAACTTTGATTGTTAAACAATGGAAATGCCAGGTAAGAACATCAACAATGTAGGAAAAGATGGACTGCTTCTTACTGTTGCAGAGAGGTGTAATTAAAAGATACTTACATAAACTTTTCAGCTATAGTCTTCGTCAGCAAAAGAGAAACACGTAACATTCACTCCACCATCTTGTGAAATTTACACGCAGTGGAGAAACTTAAAAAAAATCAGGTGTATGGGTACCGCATGTTCTAAGCCAAAATCACAAAAATCAGCTGATGGCCATATGTGCATCTCTGCTTGCTCATCATCAGTTGGCCTTGAAAAGCACCATTCCTACCTTGTATCATTACTCGTGAGAGATTGTGTCTTTATGCTAACAAAAGGAAAATAAAGGAATGGTTAGCTGAAAACAAAGCAACTCCCTATACAAAGACTTGTCTGGATCAACAAAAGATAACGTTATGTATCTGGTGGAACAACGAAGGTGTGGTGTTCTACAAATTGCTTCCTCCAGGTGTAATTATCAGTGCTGACATTTATTGTAAACAACTGAGATGTCTCTTCATACATAGTCCAAGTACAATGACCAGGAAGACTGCATAAAGTGATGCTACTCCATGATAATGCCCTCCTGCTTTCCGATGGACTGAGAAAAAACACTATACAGGAGATGAGTTGCAAAGTCATTCCACACCCACCTTCTTCACCTGATCCTGCACCCTTAGATTTTCACCCTTTCCTCTCTATATTACAACCTGCAAGAAACTTCCCTTCTGGATGAAAATGCGCTCCGAACATGGCTCGGCGAGTTCCTCGGCCTGAAACTACATGATTTCTACAGTCCCAGAATTGAAAAGTTACCCCAGCATTGGTAAACTGTTGTAAAAAGTGAAGAAGAATGTTGTTGTTGTGGTCTTCAGTCCTGAGACTGGTTTGATGCAGCTCTCCATGCTACTCTATCCTGTGCAAGCTTTTTCATCTCCCAGTACCTACTGCAACCTACATCCTTCTGAATCTGCTTAGTGTATTCATCTCTTGGTCTCCCTCTACGATTTTTACCCTCCACACTGCCCTCCAATACTAAATTGGTGATCCCTTGATGCCTCAGAACATGTCCTACCAACCGATCCCTTCTTCTGGTCAAGTTGTGCCACAAACTTCTCTTCTCCCCAATCCTATTCAACACTTCCTCATTAGTTATGTGATCTACCCATCTAATCTTCAGCATTCTTCTGTAGCACCACATTTCGAAAGCTTCTATTCTCTTCTTGTCCAAACTATTTATCGTCCATGTTTCACTTCCATACATGGCTACACTCCATACGAATACTTTCAGAAATCACTTCCTGACACTTAAATCAATACTGGATGTTAACAAATTTCTCTTCTTCAGAAACGCTTTCCTTGCCATTGCCAGCCTACATTTTATATCCTCTCTACTTCGACCATCATCAGTTATTTTGCTCCCCAAATAGCAAAACTCCTTTACTACTTTAAGTGCCTCATTTCCTAATCTAATTCCCTCAGCATCACCCGACTTAATTAGACTACAGTCCATTATCCTTGTTTTGCTTTTGTTGATGTTCATCTTATATCCTCCTTTCAAGACACTGTCCATTCCATTCAACTGCTCTTCCAAGTCCTTTGCTGTCTCTGACAGAATTACAATGTCATCGGCGAACCTCAAAGTTTTTATTTCTTCTCCATGAATTTTAATACCTACTCCGAATTTTTCTTTTGTTTCCTTTACTGCTTGCTCAATATACAGATTGAACAACATTGGGGAGAGGCTACAACCCTGTCTTACTCCCTTCCCAACCACTGCTTCCTTTTCATGTCCCTCGACTCTTATAACTGCCATCTGGTTTCTGTACAAATTGTAAATAGCCTTTCGCTCCCTGTATTTTACCCCTGCCACCTTTAGAATTTGAAAGAGAGTATTCCAGTCAACATTGTCAAAAGCTTTCTCTAAGTCTACAAATGCTAGAAACGTAGGTTTGCCTTTCCTTAATCTTTCTTCTAAGATAAGTCATAAGGTCAGTATTGCCTCACGTGTTCCAGTGTTTCTACGGAATCCAAACTGATCTTCCCCGAGGTTGGCTTCTACTAGTTTTTCCATTCGTCTGTAAAGAATTCGTGTTAGTATTTTGCAGCTGTGACTTATTAAGCTGATAGTTCGGTAATTTTCACATCTGTCAACACCTGCTTTCTTTGGGATTGGAATTATTATATTCTTCTTGAAGTCTGAGGGTATTTCGCCTGTTTCATACATCTTGCTCACCAGATGGTAGAGTTTTGTCAGGACTGGCTCTCCCACGGCCGTCAGTAGTTCCAATGGAATATTGTCTACTCCGGGGGCCTTGTTTCGACTCAGGTCTTTCAGTGCTCTGTCAAACTCTTCACGCAGTATCGTATCTCCCATTTCATCTTCATCTACATCCTCTTCCATTTCCATAATATTGTCCTCAAGTACATCGCCCTTGTATAGACCCTCTATATACTCCTTCCACCTTTCTGCTTTCCCTTCTTTGCTTAGAACTGGGTTTCCATCTGAGCTCTTGATATTCATACAAGTCGTTCTCTTATCTCCAAAGGTCTCTCTAATTTTCCTGTAGGCGGTATCTATCTTACCCCTAGTGAGATAGGCCTCTACATCCTTACATTTGTCCTCTAGCCATCCCTGCTTAGCCATTTTGCACTTCCTGTCGATCTCATTTTTGAGACGTTTGTATTCCTTTTTGCCTGTTTCACTTACTGCATTTTTATATTTTCTCCTTTCATCAATTAAATTCAATATTTCTTCTGTTACCCAATGATTTCTACTAGCCCTCGTCTTTTTACCTACTTGATCCTCTGCTGCCTTCACTACTTCATCCCTCAAAGCTACCCATTCTTCTTCTACTGTATTTATTTCCCCCATTCCTGTCAATTGCTCCCTTATGCTCTCCCTGAATCTCTGTACAACCTCTGGTTCTTTTAGTTTATCCAGGTCCCATCTCCTTAAATTCCCACCTTTTTGCAGTTTCTTCAGTTTTAATCTACAGGTCATAACCAATAGATTGTGGTCAGAGTCCACATCTGCCCCTGGAAATGTCTTACAATTTAAAACCTGGTTCCTAAATCTCTGTCTTACCATTATATAATCTATCTGATACCTTTTAGTATCTCCAGGGCTCTTCCATGTATACAACCTTCTTTCATGATTCTTAAACCAAGTGTTAGTTATGATTATGTTGTGCTCTGTGCAAAATTCGACCAGGCGGCTTCCTCTTTCATTTCTGGCCCCCAATCCATATTCACCTACTATGTTTCCTTCTCTCCCTTTTCCTACACTCGAATTCCAGTGGCCAGTTTGGATTTCGATCAGGGAAAAGCACAGAATCAGCAACAGCACACCTCACAAAACACATTCTAGAAGCATTAGATAAAGGGAACTACACAACAGGTATATTTCTTGATCTAACTAAAGCGTTTGATACAGTAGACCACAACATATTGTTAAATAAGTTAGATGAACTTGGAATTAGGGGACTTGTTCCAGTCATATCTAAAAAATAGAAGACAGATAACTGAAATCTCACATATTTCAAGTTGCTCAAACTATATTGTAAAGTATACTTCAGACCCAAATTATGTAAATATAGGTGTCCCACAGGGTAGTGTCCTTGGCCCAGTACTATTCCTCATTTACATAAACGACTTCCCACAGAGCATCAAGCATGGACAAACAATATTGTTTGCAGATGACTCAAATGTTCTAATCAGTGACAAATCACCAGATGCACTAAAAGAAAAAGCCGAACAAACACTAAACAGTGTACGTGAGTGGGCATCCAATAATAAACTAACACTAAATCTTAAAAAAACAAATGCTGTTAACTTCTATGTCTGCAAAAAACCACACTTTAACAACTTTAAGTTAAACAATGAAACTATAGAATGTGTAGACTACACAAAATTTCTTGGTATGCATGTTGACAGTCAGTTAAAGTGGGAAGAACATATTAAAATACTTAGTAACAGAATCGCTACAGCATGCTATGCTCTGAGAATTCTGACTGCAGTTTGTGATACTACATGTGTCAGATCTGTATATTTTTCTTATATCCACTCTGTTATTACCTATGGAATAATATTTTGGGGAGTCAACAGTAAAAATATTCAAATAGTTTTCAAATTACAAAAAAGAGCAATTCGTATAATAACCAAGAGTGGCAGTAGGGCTCACTGCCTTGAACATTTCCAAAAGCCGGAAATCCTAACTGTCCCCTGTGAATACATTTTTCAAAGTGTTATGTATGTAAAAAAAAAATATTGACTGCTATATGAAAAATTCATTAGTACACAGCTATGAAACTAGAAACCAATTCAATCTGCATCTAGAGAGGAAAAATAAAGTCAAAACTCAGCAGAGCTTGTTGTACAATGCTGTTAAATTATATACTAAATTACCCCAAAAAATAAGAGATATTGACACAATCGGACAGTTCAAAACAAAACTAAAATTTTTTTTATTAAATAAAAGTTATTACGCAGTAACAGACTATCTGAATTAAAACATGTAGTGTAATTAAAGTAGCCTGCATTGTAATACATGAGGAAATAATTATGATATGTAATCAAAAATTGTACAGTACTATAAGAAAATTACAAATTACACAAGGATATAAAACTAATTTAAGATACCTCAAAAATGTGTGTAAATACTAATTTTATGTGTATAATTGTAGGTATATTGTATTGTATATGATTTTGCTGACGAAATCCACACAATGTAAATTGTTACATGGATTAATAAAGAAATCAATCACTCAATCAATCATGACTATTAAATTTTCGCCTCCCTTCACAATCTGAATAATTTCTTTTATTTCATCATACATTTCTTCAATTTCTTCGTCATCTGCAGAGCTAGTTGGCATATAAACTTGTACTACTGTAGTAGGCGTGGGCTTCGTATCTATCTTGGCCACAATAATGCATTCACTATGCTGTTTGTAGTAGCTTACCCGCATTCCTATTTTCCTATTCATTATTAAACCTACTCCTGCATTACCCCTATTTGATTTTGTGTTTATAACCCTGTAGTCACCTGACCAGAAGAAGAATATATTATTGATAACTAATATTTCTGTTATGCGTATCTGTTGTGTACATTGAACTTATGGAAAAATGCTACAAACTCATGCACCGACCCAATAATACGAAGAGAGATCCCTCTGGTACAGACTCAGTATATGATTCATATTCTGTGTTGACAGGAGACCAAGTTTCAAAACCTGGATGTCAATGCAGTGTTTGTTGATCTTGCTGACAATGGCATGGAATAGCATGCTATCGTTGTCCATTGTCTCAGTACGGATTGATCCATTTGTCAAGAATACTGGTCACAGCAAGGCAAAAAATTCTTGATTGGGGTAACCAATGATCCAGGTTACAAAGATAAGCCAAATAAGTTATGGTATGCATCTTTTAAACATACAAAATTGACTTTTATTTGCCAATGAAAGCAAGAACATAGTGAAAAGACTGAATTTACAGGGTCACGGTATAGGTAAAAAAGGTTTATCAGAGAGGTAATTCACAACACACAAACACAAATACATTACTACCACAGAATATTTAATGACTTGCTTCGTAATACCCTAATATATTCTGCATTCTGAAGAACCTCCAACCAATATTCTACCATTTATGCTGAAATTGAACATAATAAGCCTATAATTTGTATGAGGTATGATAAGCAGAACAATAATGTGTGTGCCTGTTTATAACAAACAAAATGAAGTACTTGCAGCTTCAGGAACCATGTGCATGTTTATAATTTAAATAAAATGAACTATGTCCAGCCAGAGGAACAATCACTACCTGTTTAGCAACAATGCAACCAACACAATGCATAAAATTCCACCACTTCTAAAAATCATTCTCAAGAGAGAAACGCTCTTACTCTGTTTTACAAACATGAAAAATGAATTATCCTGATGTTAATGTTACCTAAAATTACAAATGACCATTAGAATGAAAAAACAAACATAGATATAATTGCAACATTTATTGTAGCTGATAATTTTCAGCTGACGGTACAGACGTGTCCTTTTTACAATTTAATAGGCAGACAGACTAAGACAGTGTAACATTTGCTCCGACTCTACCATTTGTCTCACTGCCGTAATAGTTTGAGATATACACCGGGTGTCCCTTCTGGAGTTTGTTAATACATATCGATAAAACAAATACTGTACTGGACCAATCTGGGACTGTTCCATCACATGGATGTGTAAAATTCTGCCTTTAAAAACAAACTTCCACATTCTGTTGATGCTGGGCTTAGCATGGAAGACCTGATGAATGGTATTTGTTTAGGGTGACTCCAGGTACACACTGCAAAAACATAATTGCAAATATCTGCCGAAACATCTGAGGAACATACAGTGAGTGAGTGAGAGAGTGTGTGTGTGTGTGTGTGTGTGTGTGTGTGTGTGTGTGTGTGTGTTCAAAACTCGGTAAAAGCTACATAGTGGACAGACACCTCCTGCATTTTTCGTAGTGTATGTATGTAATGCGTGTCAAAAACTTGTTGCAGATTTTTCCATTATCTAATGTATGTTTTCTGAATTTACCTTGTACTTTTAGTTTTCATGATGAAAACTGCATCAAATATGACATGGACATGAACATTACACTACACCACAGATCAGTCTATTACCACAACTGTTATTTGGCTTTCATGTTCATTGGCTCTGCCAACTCACAAAAAAATTATCACGTTTCAACTTAATCTAGACTTCAAGGTACACTCCAAATTAGTCTGTCACCACAACCGAGAATTCAGAAGGTGCAAAATCACACTCCATGTCAAAACTTGTCTACAGGCCTGTATTTCTGCTAAAATTATACGTTCCTGCTCTTGAACTTCCCTCTTTTGTGGGAGCATGAGCCCATAGTACATTGTCCTCAGAACAATAACTTTTGCTGTTTTGCTTATAAAGATAATTCGCGTGTTTATATGTGTGCACAGCACATCTATATGCCGCCCCCCCTCCCCAAGACAAATGTTTATTTATAATAGTTACTAAATGTACAGGTTGTCACTGGAAAAATGGTCAGTATTCAGGGATACAATAGGAACAATCATTTGAAGCCAAAAAAGCAAAATGGGCTTTAAAATGAATTCCTTAAAAGCTATGAGCACATATTCAGTAGAAGACATTTGTTTCCCAGAAGTAAAGATGAACAAGTGCTCATAGCTCTTATGGTGTGCACTTCAGAGCCAATGTTTACTAGACATTTTTCCTTGTTTTGGCCCGTATCACCACCTTTCAAAATATGGGAAGCAGAGAGCTTACAGTAGAAGAGATTTGTTTCACAGAACCGAAGATGAAGTGCTCATAGCTCCTAAGGTAAGGATTTTAGAGGCCATGTTTACTAGACTTTTTTGCTTTGAATGGTTGTTCCTGTCATATCCCTGAGTATTGACCAATCCTCCAGGAACTCCCTCAATAGTGCTGTATACTTCTTTCATTGCTCCTATTTATGTTAATATTTACATTAAACTTTTCATTCTGATTTGGAACGCTGCTTACATGTTTTAGACTGATTTATAAAAAGATTGTTTCATATTACATATTTGTTTCTATTTTCAATATTCAGGAGTGTTAAACTTTATTTACAGGACTTAGTTGCCATGGTACTGTGTCTGTCAACAGCCTGCAAAGAGTTTGAGGTGGACCTACAAATTCATTACCCATCACAGGCATATGAAATTACCAGTATTCCAAGTACCAATATAGGAAAGTATCTCATGAAATTGAAAGAAAAACAAACTAGTGCCAAAAGGTGCAGTACTGCCAAAAAGACTCAAGTGTACTCAGTGCTGGAGCCATTAGTGAAGACCACAAGAAACTAAAGAAAGAATGCAGACATGACATTTTTGAAACACAAGTTGCCGCCAAAATGGGAGACCTTTTCACTCAAAATGTAGACTCTGAGCAGAAAAATTTATAAATGGCATCTTATTTATGGTGGAAATGGCTCAGTTAAAACCCACACATACTGTATGAGACAGCGTTGCATTTAGTGGTCACTTGTATTATTCATAGCAAATTTTAGTAATGCTTAATCTGTATATTAATCACCATTTTTCCCTTTGTGCATGTCATTTACCTATAAATAAAAGAGTTATTATAAAAAAGCTTTTGACTTAGGTTAACTGAATCTTCTGTCGGTTCTTGGTAGAACTACATTATAATTAATGAAAAGTGCCAGTTTGCTTTTGTTCTATAACAACATATTGTAGAACAAAAGCATATTGGTGCATTTGACTTATATTTAAGGAATTATTTTTGAGCACCATTTTGATAGCGTGGCAGGTTTTCTGGCACTATGACACTCAATGCCTGTAGCAAAATTTTATATGTGTACTTGAGGTCTTTATAACTCTGTCTGGTCATGAGAAATTTCTAAGTACCTGGTAGTGATGCTGTGTTACAGCCACCCTCGTGACTGTGTCCTGCTTTATAATCAAAGGTGTAAGCAGTGACAGAAGGTTCAAATACACTTATTCATTTAGAGGGTGTATACGTGGAGAAGGAAAAAAAATTCCCAGATTTCCCAGTTAAAAATACACTTTCTTCCGCGTGGAAACATAGTTTTTCCCCATTAATTAACAGTATATTTTCTCTCGGAACTGTATAACTTATCAATCCTTTGAATGGTTATGGTTTTATGCATGGGCGTAGAATTTCCCGGCACTTTAGAAGATGAAACACCTTTTGGAAAGATGTTTGATGTGCAGTAACATGTATGCTGCATATTTTCGTATTACGAAAGTATAAATTCGGATTCCACCAAACACCGCATGTTACTTTCCGAAGCATTGAAATCGAGATTGCGATGCATATTTGTAAGCCAGTCACAGCTCATGTCACGTGATCTCGCCAGCCAATGACAGCGGATATTCAGAGCTTCGGACACACGGTGTAGTCAGCCAATAGCAACATCACTGTTAAGTAGCGCGAACACACGAACAGGAAAAGTTAATGGTTTAAATTAATATATATAATGTTGCTACAAGAAAAACAAAGCTTTCACATATAATATTGGTCTCTAAGGCCAATATGCTGCAAGAGAAGCTAAGCTTTCACATATAATGTTGGTCTTTAATGCACATATTACATTTTAAGATATATCAACACAAATGTGCCAGTAAATTTTTTAATAACGACATAAAAGTGTGATCTTCTGGGCTATAAATTCTTCTAAGTGGCTCATCATCAAAGTGCTGATTTTTAAATGAGTCCCAGATTCCCAGTGAAGTAGGCATCGACCTGGTATTAAGTTTTTCAATGTGATTTCGGGATGTAAATTTCCTTGGGTACCAGTACTTTGTTATCTCATGTCTGGTTCTTTGTTATGGCATAATGCCATACGTGCTAGAAGATGAAAACGTACAATTGAAATGCACCGAACAGTTGAAACTAGCCAATAGTTTGAAATTAAACCCTTTGTTTCAAATATATTGACTGCCTCAGCAGAAAAGATTAGTAAAAGAAAATTTCTCCAGCAAACCAATAAAAATAACTTCATTGTTCTGCATGTCAATTAATGCTTGACTGTCAGAAAGGTGGAAATAAAATAAAATCTGAAAATAACAACTTATTTTAGCCTTCCGTAATTATGTGAATGTATTTTAATTCACATGATATCTTCCCGTCAAAGAAATCAATTTTGTACTCATTTGACATGAGTGCAGTAGACAAAGAGGAAACAGCAAAATCACTAAATGTAAACACGGGTCACATGGAGACCACCCGCTTCCCTATTACAACTCAAGACTGCTCTACGCATCAGACCTGTATCTACGATATTTCCGAACTGGGGCAATAGTAGACAGTGGTATCCCTAGAATTTTCAAAAATACGTTCATTTTGTAGCGCACATCTTTCTGAAGACTCCGATACATAAAACATATGTGTCCGAGGACTTGTAAAACATGTTATCTGATCTTACGTGTGCCAAAGTGCAGCGCCACACCTCTTCACACAGCATTCTTCTATTGCACATCACTGTATTTCGGTCTGTGGAATTGAAACATGTATATTTTGTACTGGATGCCATCAAACTATATTCAGGACAGCCGAAATTAAAATGTCCTATGGTGCCTCTCCTGCTTCCAGTCGGCCGGTTTGACATACAACTTGCTGCTTTGTGTGACATAAAATTAAGTATAGGATACATAAAGCCAGTAAAGAGAAGAGACAAGCAAGACAGTACACATTTCTTCAATCCTTAGCTACTAGAATTTTTCTCTCTCTAATCTTGCTACAGCTTTACATGACGTGCTTTCCTTTTTGCGAAAGGATCTGTTACCTCATCAAAGTTCGTCACACGTTTTGTTACATGAAAAATTGAAATGTCGTTGTCTAATACTGAAAAAGCTGTAATTACAAATAGGCCCAAGACTGATGTGGTTTCTCAACCTGATTACCTATATTTTGTCACTGTCTGCGAGATAAAATTAAACAGGCCTTTATAATACTGCAGCATTGTAACACACGCCAAATAAACGAGACTGTTTTGGCAGAAATGGTCATTTTTATAACACGACGGAATATAATTCACAAAGTACCAATATCAAATGCCTCATAGGCGTATAACAAGCAAAAAGCTGTATGTTAGGAAATAGTTTTAACTTCATTCATATGCTCCAGTTTCTCAAGCATGAGATCGAAAAGCAGTAGTGCGAAATTTTTATATAAGTTTGGAATAGTCTTATTCTTCCATAATTTGTGTGATGTCTCCGTTTCTTCTCCTTCCACGTTCTAACAAACCATGTTGTCATCACTAATTCTGTATCTATTCCTGCCAATGTCAAAGCTTATTCGACGGTTAACTTCACTAACTCTGCCAGAATCAACAGTTTAGTTATCCCGCGATTATCTCCGGTTAGGCATTGTTACATGTTCGTACAACGCGTTTTCCGCCCTATTTGCAGAACAGACCTTAAAGAGGCTGCTAGCCGGAGACTGTACAACTGGCCCTTGCTAGTATAGCGATCTGTCCAAAAATTTTCTGTCAAAATTTTATTTTCTTGGATACACCAAGAAGATAATACGTAATCTTTCTTACTTTTTATTCCTGTTAGGCATTTATTCGCACTCTGGTAGTCTGAATCTATGGATTTCACTGGTAATCATAACAACACTCACCATTCGCAAACCCAATCAGCCACATAATCAGACAGTGGTTGGCTTTCTTTTGTTTGGCTATACTCTGCTCAGTTCGTATAGCCCCTTTTGTCTGCAGGAGAGTTTATTTCTAGATGTGACGAGGATTCCACTGACAGAGACATCACGTACACTATGCACGCATTCACAAATTAACTTATGATTCATTAAGAAATCAACTTAGAATGTATTCAACAATGTTCAAAAACCGACAGGGACACGATAGACCAATGTGCGCTAGATGCTTTGTGAAACAAGGTATATATGAATTTGGGAAGGTCATCCAGTTTATCACCCTCAGCTTCAAATAGATTTAGCTCCATTTCAATTCTGGAATGAGGTACATTAGAGGTCAATGAAGACTGGGCCTTTTTCTATAAATTTAGACTTCCTGATATTACCCTCTGTCATGTAGGCGTGTGAGTGCAGAAGGTTACCAATTAGTGGGGTACTTGGTATTCAGGTTAGCAGTCCTGGGCTTTAATTCCTTATTCAATGAATGTTCGATGGAACTTTATTATTTACGTAAGCAGTATAGCTGCAAGCTAAAGCTTTTTGCCAGTTTCAATCAAAGTCATTTGTGTCAAAGCAAAGTTCTTGGACAGTGACGAAGCAGAGCTGCAAATATCACAGGCTGTAATGCTTCAAATGCTTCTGTTGATAGTCAGCAGAAGATTCAGTTAATAAACTTTGGCTCTTGCAAGTTTTTCTCCTCACTGTAATGACAAATCTTTGTACCAGACTGGGTGCTTGCTATGCAGTTCACATATTGCAGTGAAAACCATGTTGAAGCCTCCATACCACAAATTCCATATCATTTTCTGCTTAAAGATTATATTGTATATTCAATCTGCTAGAACTGGAAACAGTGCAAAGGATTTCGTACGTAAGAGCAGACTTTCAAATGGAAGGATATAATATTGATATATTGATCAATACTGTCACATTAAGTGAAAATTTGTGCTGCAGACTTTTTCAGATTCTTCACTTGCTTCATTACAGACTTGATTTCAAGAAATTTAAGATTCTTTCAGCTCAATTTCCAGGTCTCAGTATGCAAGTAATTTGTTGGTAAAATAATGATACGACAAAACAATCATCTTCACACACATTGTTTCTGAGAAAGCAGATGTGGCAGCTACCAAGTATTTCCACTTTAAAAGGGACGACTGGTGTCTAACTGCACAAACATTAAGCTATTACAATAATGTGAGATAATCTTAAAATCAATTTCCTTTCACTTTAAGACATTTAACTTCAAAATCCTAACTTTTTAACTAATTCCAACACATATCCATCACTCCAAAAAAACGAACCAGCATTGTGTACATACTCATACAAAGCAGATCATTTTTAAGAGTGATTTCAAAGTCTTCCCTGATGAGAGACTAGTAGTGTGTGTTTACGGCCCCTCGACTCAAAATTTACTATGCCAGCTTCAAATGATCTGTTTGCCACTGTATTAACTACTGTATAACACCACCAATCAATATATGAGGTCCATTTGATGTTGCACAGCATCCGTGTGGTTTCAAACCAAAGAGAAGAGGTTCGCACAAGTTATTGTCTACTACCAAACTTGCAGGTGAGTAAGCACGAACAATGAGGAGTGATTTGATTTTTGGTGGTGGAGGGAGTTGGAGGCCGTGAAATGTATCGATGGATGAAGGCTGTGTATGATGAGTACAGTGAGTTGTTCAAGTGCTGGGGAAAGGTGCAATCGATTCCTTGAGGACGTGAGTCACTGGAAGATGATGCTCGTCCTGGACAGGCTCAACGTGTCGTCACACCGGAAATGGTTGCAGAAGTGAATGCTTTAGTCTTGGACAACCACAGAACCACTGTGGACGAGATCCACATCGGTTACTGGGTTTAGCATGGGCACCACACACAAGATAATGCATCAACACTTGAACTTTTGAAAAATCTGTGTGCAGTGGGTTCCTCACCAACTGAGTGCAATACTCAAATGGCGCTGTCTTTGAGTCATCTGCAGTGTTATCTGAGGAGGGATATGTATTTCCGTCGTGAATTGTCACAGGTGATGAAACATGGTGTCACCATTTTGAACCGGAAGGAAGCGTCAGGACAGGTAGAGGGAACATGCGACTTCATCACCTCCAAAGAAATCAAAGGCTATGCACACCTGTCCTGTTAAGGTCATGATGTCCTTTTTTTACCACAAGGGCCCACTGCTTGTTGAGTTCCTGGAATGGGGAACCACCATCAATGTCCAGCATTATCAAGCCACTTTACCGAACCTTAGACGAGCCGTCATATCGAAACGCCTAAGTATTTTATCCTCCTGCATGATAATGCCTGCCCACACACGGCCAATGCGGTGAAGATGACATTGCAGCAGTTTCGGTGGGAAACACTGGAGCATCAGCCGTACAGTCCCGTCCTTTCACTCTGTGACTTTCATTCACGGACATCAATTCGCAACGGACGACAAAGTGTGTGACTGGGTCCTGGCCTGGATCCGACAGCAGCCTACTAACTTCTTCGAGGATGCAATCGACTGGCTAGTGTCACAATCAGATAAATGTGCCAACAGTTTTGGCAACAATTTTTGAGTATGTGTACTGTGTATAACTACAGATTTGAGTTTGTAAAATAGTTACCGTTACTTTACACCAGCGACCGGGTTTCATGTGAATGCCTCTTATATAACACAAAATTAATATCGTAATTGCTGATTAAAACCTGGATATTATTTTTGCAAATTAGTGATACATGGGTGGCTTATTGAATTACATTGTGGGAGTTCTTAAACTTAACAGTAAATTTGGACAAATGTTTTATTCAGAATAGTTCTTACAACAGTAATTGATATCAGGTTTACCTTATTAGACCACCAAATTACTGAATATCTCAGCAACAAAATGAAACTCATCGGAACCTATGTGCAATAAAATACATAAGTATGCTAAAACTTGCTTTGTTTTCATGTGGCAGACAACAACATTGTAAACAAAGGACAAGAGATTTAGACCAAGCAGGAATGATGTACAAAATCAAACTGTCTTAGTTTCAGGGAGGAGATGAAGATAGTCCCCAGCTGAAGACTAAATTTATTGCTGCCTGCACATCACCACCTGTGGCTACCAGAGCTTGGCGATTCAGTGCTTCATCTGAGAGTCCCATCTCCTGCATCTGCTGCAGCTGTCTTGACAACCTTCGACGTGAAGGGCTTGACTGACCCTCTGTGTCAGATGATTGATCTTCTCCTCCACCGGCCTGTAAGGGAAGTTGATATATGATTTACTGGGTAAAATTCAATAAATATATACTCTAATCTCACTCTGATTAAATGAAGTATCTTATCTTTTCAAAAAAACTAGGTAAATAAATTAGCCATATTTAAACAACATGAGATGTGGTAGTAATGCACACAGACTTTTGAAAAAAGTGTCATCTATTATGGAGTACTGAAGTCAGACAAACAGGAGATAAAAAAGGTTTCCACAGAAAGGTGTAAATGAGTGAGGTTGTCTAAGCATGTATGGAAGTTAGATTAATAAGCAGACACTCCCAGCAAAACTACTTTAAAGAGACTTGTTAAAATCGGTAAGCATTATATGGACTTACAACACTTTACTCCTTCAGCTGCACTATTTAGAAAACTGACAGTTTTTTCAAGCTTCCCCCACCTGTGTTCACTGAGCAGTCCCCTTAAGTGTAATCTGCAGAGTATTCATGTAGATGTAGTTGGTTGGCAACATAGTGTATGTAATTATAATGAACTATCACAGCACATATTCTTCAATAAAAGCTTTAGTGTGTGTTTTATTATTTGGAAGAAAGAACAGATTCCGATTACAATACCTTTGTTTATTTTAAAACTAGTAGTAGTCTATCTGAGACTCCTTCAATATTTGAATATGGTTTTTATTTTTATGTTTACAATGTAGCATACATCTGCATTTCCGCTTTGTTCTGTCTGTAGCGAAAAATCCAATAAATGATAATACTTGGTGACATCTGGAAATGGATAGAAATTAATCTGAAAATTGATTAAATCTGTCAAGCCATCAAGGAGGAGTTGCTTTACAATTAGGCAGACAGAAATTTTACATGAATATGGTATTTCACTCTTGTTTTGAGGATACAATTAACCACTGATTAATCTGTGATAAATAGCGTATAATATTGTTCAGTTGTATAAAAAGTTTTAAGCTCACTGATGTGAGCTTTGTGGTCAGTAACTGTTGTAAACAAGATTTTTAGGGTCTGGTCCCAAAAGTCGGTTATTTTGTAACTGACTAGGAAAAACTTTTTGAAGCCCAATGTTCACATAAGCATTTAAATAATTCTAAATCTTTTGCACACCACCCATGTTCTAAAGGCAACTTGCCATCTTTTTACACCAAGTTGATAACCCAGAAGTAATACTTTATTGACAACTTACTTGTTGCTCAGTATACGTGGACAAGCCCTTGAGCATCTGAATGAACTAGAGGCATGGCAATATGCAACACTAAGCACTGCACGTTCACTGTGCAAATTGGAGAGAATACAATCATCCACCTTTAAGTATGTGACCCAGAGCATTGTGCACAAAACTGAAACAATGGAAAGTCTCTATCCCATGTTTTGGTTCCATTCACCCCGTAGGTTTTGTTGTTGTTGTTGTTGTGTCTTCAGTCCTGAGACTGGTTGTTTGATGCAGCTCTTCATGCTAATCTATCCTGTGCAAGCTCCTTCACCTCCCAGTAAATACTGCAACCTACATCCTTCTCAATCTCCTTAGTGTATTCATTTCTTGGTCTCCTTCTACGATTTTTACCCTCCACGCTGCCCTCCAATGCTAAATTTGTGATCCCTTGATGCCTCAGGACATGTCCTACCAACCGATCCCTTCTTCTAGTCAAGTTGGGCCACAAACTTCACTTCTCCCCAATCCTATTCAATACCTCCTCATTAGTTACGTGATCTACCCACCTAATCTTCAACATTCTTCTGTAGCACCATATTTCGATAGCTTCTATTCTCTTCTTGTCCAAACTATTTATTGTCCATGTTTCACTTCCATACATGGCTACGCTCCATACAAATACTTTCAGAAACGTCTTTCTGACACTTAAATCTATACTCGATGTTAACAAATTTCTCTTCTTCAGAAACGCTTTCTTGGCATTGCCAGTCTACATTTTATATCCTCTCTACTTCGACCATCATCAGTTATTTTGCTCCCCAAATAGCAAAACTCCTTTACTACTTTAAGTGTCTCATTTCCTAATCGAATTCCATCAGCATCACCAGACTTAATTCGACTACATTCCATTATCCTCGTTTTACTTTTGTTGATGTTCATCTTATATCCTCCTTTCAAGACACTGTCCATCCCATTCAACTGCGCTTCCAAATCCTTTGCCGTCTCTGACAGAATTACAATGTCATCGGCGAACCTCAAAGTTTTTATTTCTTCTCCCTGGATTTTAATACCTATGCCAAATTTTTCTTTTGTTTCCTTTACTGCTTGCACAATATACAGATTGAATAACATTGGGGAGAGGCTACAACCCCGTCTTACTCCCTTCCCAACCACTGCTTCCCTTTCATGTCCCTCGACTCTTATAACTGCCATCTGGTTTCTGTACAAATTGTAAATAGCCTTTCGCTCCCTGTATTTTACCCCTGCCACCTTCAGAATTTGAAAGAGAGTGTTCCAGTCAACATTGTCAAAAGCTTTCTCTAAGTCTACAAATGCTAGAAACGTAGGTTTGCTTTTCCTTAATCTTTCTTCTAAGATAAGTCGTAAGGTCAGTATTGCCTCATGTGTTCCAACATTTCTACGGAATCCAAACTGATCTTCCCCGAGGTCGGCTTCTACCAGTTTTTCCATTCGCCTGTAAATAATTCGCATTACCATTTTGCAGCTGTGGCTTATTAAACTGATAGTTCGGTAATATTCACATCTGTCAACACCTGCTTTCTTTGGGATTGGAATTATTATATTCTTCTTGAAGTCTGAGGGTATTTCGCCTGTCTTGTACATCTTGCTCACCAGATGGTAGAGTTTTGTCAGGACTGGCTCTCCCAAGGCAGGCAGTAGTTCTAATGGAATGTTGTCTACTCCCAGGGCCTTGTTTCGACTCAGGTCTTTCAGTGCTCTGTCAAACTCTTCACGCAGTATCGTATCTCCCATTTCATCTTCATCTACATCCTCTTCCATTTCCATAATATTGTCCTCAAGTACATTGCCCTTGTATAGACCCTCTATATACTCCTTCCACCTTTCTGTTTTCCCCTCTTTGCTTAGAACTGTGTTTCCATCTGAGCTCTTGATATTCATACAAGTGGCTCTTTTCTCCAAAGGTCTCTTCAATTTTCCTGTAGGCAGTATCTATCTTACCCCTAGTGAGATAGGTCTCTACATCCTTACATTTGTCCTCTAGCCATCCCTGCTTAGCCATTTTGCACTTCCTGTCGATCTCATTTTTGAGACGTTTGTATGCCTTTTTGCCTGCTTCCTTTACTGCATTTTTATATTTTCTCCTTTCATCAATTAAATTCAATATTTCTTCTGTTACCCAAGGATTTCTAGTAGCCCTTGTCTTTTTACCTACTTGATCCTCTGCTGCCTTCGCTACTTTCGTCCCTCAAAGCTACCCATTCTTCTTCTACTGTATTTCTTTCCCCCATTCCTGTCAATTGTTCCCTTATGCTCTCCCTGAAACTCTGTACAACCTCTGGTTTAGTCAGTTTATCCAGGTCCCATCTCCTTAAATTCCCACCTTTTTGCAGTTTCTTCAGTTTTAATCTACAGGTCATAACCAATAGATTGTGGTCAGTGTCCACATCTGCCCCTGGAAATGTCTTACAATTTAAAACCTGGTTCCAAAATCTCTGTCTTACCATTATATAATCTATCATACCTTTTCGTATCTCGAGGATTCTTCCATGTATACAACCTTCTTTTATGATTCTTGAACCAAGTGTTAGCTATGATTAAGTTATGCTCTGTGCAAAAATTCTACCAGACGGCTTCCTCTTTCATTTCTTAGCCCCAATCCATATTCACCTACTATGTTTCCTTCTCTCCCTTTTCCTACTGTCGAATTCCAGTCACCCATGACTTAAATTTTCGTCTCCCTTCACTACCTGAATAATTTCTTTTATCTCATCATACATTTCTTCAATTTCTTCGTCATCTGCAGAGCTAGTTGGCATATGAACTTGTACTACTGTAGTAGGCAGGGCTTTGTGTCTATCTTGGCCACTATAATACGTTCACTGGCGCTGTTTGTAGTAGCTTACCCGCACTCCAATTTTTTTTATTCATTATTAAATCTACTCTTGCAATTACCACTATTTGATTTTGTATTTATAACCCTGTATTCACCTGACCAAAAGTCTTGTTCCTCCTGCCACCGAACTTCACTACTTCCCACTATATCTAACTTTAAACCTATCCATTTCCCTTTTTAAATTTTCTAACCTACCTGCCCAATTAAGGGATCTGACATTCCATGCTCCCGATCTGTAGAATGCCAGTTTTCTTTCTCCTGATAACGACGTCCTCCTGAGTAGTCCCCGCCCGGAGATCCGAATGGGGACTATTTTACCTCCGGAATATTTCACCCAAGAAGACGCCATCATCATTTAACCAACAGTAAAGCTGCCATGCCCTCGGGAAAAATTACGGCTGTAGTTTCCCCTTGCTTTTAGCTGTTCGCTAGTACCACAACAGCAAGGCCGGTTCGGTTAGTGTTACAAGGCCAGATCGGTCAATCATCCAGACTGTTGCCCCTGCAACTACTGAAATGGCTGCTGCCCCTCTTCAGGAACCACACGTTTGTCTGGCCTCTCAACATATACCCCTCCGTTGTGGTTGCACCTACGGTACGGCTATCTGTATCTGAGAATACAATCATCCACCTTTAAGTATGTGACCCAGAGCATTGTGCACAAACTGAAACAATGGGAAGTCTTATCCCATGTTTTGGTTCCATTCATCCCATCAGCAAATATTATCAGACATCCAGAATATCATCTGGAGCTGTCACATCAAGGAATCTGATGGGACATGCTTGTCAATCAGTTTCGCAATTGTGAAATAAGTGTTGCCATGGCCTGCAGCAGTGTGAGTTTGGGTCTCTGTATGGTTGTGTGTGTCCTTTCTACTAAAAAAAGAGCCGATGCTCAAAAGCTAGTGAATACCATTTCTGTTATGTGTGTCTATAGACCACACATCAGTCTGCTACAGGTGAGAGGATGCCTCTCTCTTATTTTATTAATTGTTCCATTTATTGCAATGAAACAACAGAGAAATACTTAAAGCAACACAAGCAACTTTTCACTCATCTGTATACAACATTCTGAAAATAGCATGTCTAAGTCAAGTTATTCCATGAAAGTATTAAGTTCTTTGTTTCCCTCATTTTTCTCCAATGTATGTTTTTTACTGAGATATACTAGGAAAGTAAATGAGCAGTGTATAATTATTTTTTACATTATTAATTTAACTTGTTCAAAGTATGTACAACATAAGAGAACTATATGTCAGGTTTAATATAATGAAAGGCTGCATTTGTTAAGACACTGTCCCACATACTCAGGAGGATGGAGCCCTAGTATCCTGTCCAGCCATCCTGATTTAGGTTTTTCATAGTTTTCCTATTTAATTTCAGAAAGTTGCTGGGATGGCTCCTCTAACATGGCTACAGCTGACCACACATCCTCCACTCTCCTCATTAAACACATGTGCAAATTCGAATGGCTGTATATAAATGGCTAATGTTTTCTTTTTTTATGTTGACACATCCTGTATTATTGTGAAACTATCCTTACAAAAATAAATTACCAATACCAAGTTAAAGTGTGTTGAAACAGCCAATGACATGTATCAAATTGTCTGCAAGACATTGAGGTATGTCCTGTTGTTTTCTCTGAACAGTATTCCCATTTTTGTGTATGTTGATTTGAGTTGTGCAAACTATCACTCTGTATATTATTTGTAATATTTTACAGTAACTGTTGACAAACAAGAGAATATCTTTGCACTGAGAGTTGTGATAGCACAAAAAGTGTCAATGAACAATGTAACTGAATAGAGCAGACCACTTAGAATAGATGGAGATGGTCTGATCATTTCAAGTGATAGGTGTGGGAGAAAGTGATCTGTTGCTTTACTCTTACTGGAACATACAGGTTCTTGAAGTTTTACAAGAAACATTTGTGTGATATGCAACTAATTTCCTGTAACACTTCTCACTAGAGTGAAATGACCATCTTTGTGACACTCTTGATGGTCTAAGTTCTGCTTGTGGGTAAGTCCCCAGTTCAATTATAATACTGGTCTGATATTTCATAATCCCTTACTTTGTCCACTAGCTGCAGTGCAGAACTGCACCGAGTGCCTCTTGGAAGTCAAAAGTACACAGTATCAACCTGGTCATCATTATCTACTTCCTTCTCATTCTCATAGGTAGAGTTTCGCAGGACTATTTGGGCCAATTCCATGTTGATACCCACAGAGATATATAGAAAATATAGGCAAATGTGAAATGGAGGTGGTGTATTTGTCACAGTAGACAAGAAACTCAAATCCACCAGAAAGAAACTGCAGATGCATATGAGATTGTCTTGGCAAGACACAGTATCAGGGCTGTGCATAAAATGATAATTGGAACCTTCTGTCACTCACCAGACTCATCTTCTGATGTAACCGAAAACTTCAGAGAAACACCAGTTCACTTGTACGTAAGCTCCCTAACTGTACGTAATCATCAGTGGCAACTTTAATCATCAACAAATAATTATGAAAATTATAGCTTTGTTAGGGGTGGGCATGATAAGACATCCTGCAAAACATTATTAAATGCCTTCTTTGAAAACTACCTGGAACAGATAGAAACCCAATTCGTAATGAGCAACAAATAAACCTGGCTTCTTTGAGGATGTCTACATCAAAATGCCATGATGCGGTTGTATCAACAAAATACAAGGACAATTGAAACAAATAGAAACATATAATTACATGCTCAGTGAACCAGATAAAAAATCTGGTATTGTCATACCTAAACTATTAAAATTTAAAAAATATAAAAATCATATAAATATAAATTATTAAAAAATATTTAAAAATTATAAAACAATAGTTGAGCATGCACTGGGCAACTATGTACACAGTAGAACAGTTCATAATGGGAGGGAACCTCCGTGGTATACAGTCACTGTAAAAATACTTCTAAAGAAATCGAGATTATTGCCTAATAGGTGTAAAACAGAGTGTATGGCTACAGATAGGGAGATGTTGAATGAAACCCATCTAGCTGTTAAGAGAGCAATGCGTGATGCCTTTAATGACTACCATAGCAGAATATTTTCAAAATAACATTTCACAAAATTCAAAGAAATTTCCATCTTATGTAAAGGATGTCAGTTGGTACCAAAGATACTGTCCAGTCCCTAGCAAATAAGACAGGAACTGAAATTGAGGGTACCAAAGCAAAAGCTGAAATGCTTAACTCCATTTTCAAATGCTCCTTTACTAAGGAAAATCCAAGAGAATTGCCCAATTTAATTCTCAAACCACAAAAAAGATGAATAAAGTAAGTATTAGTATCAGTGGAATAAAAAGAAAAAAAAAACTGGAATAATTAAAACTGAACAAAGCCCTAGGGGTCCAATGGAATCCCTATCAGTCTTAACACCTAATTCCAGCTGAGTTTGCTTCGCTGTTAGCTATAAGCTATTGTAGAACTCTTGAACAAAAAACTGTGCCCAGTAACTGGAAGGAAGCACAAGAACACCTGTCTGCAAGGAAGGTAGCAGAAGTTGGCCCATAAAACTACCATCCAATATCCTTGACATTTCGTTTCTTATAGATCTTAGAACATGTTCTTAGCTAAAAAACAATGAGGTATCTTGAACTGATTGACCTCTGCTATGCCAGCCACCATGGATTTCAAAAACAGACCATATGAAACACAACTTGACTTTTCTCACTTGACATCCTGATAGTCATAGATCAAGGCAGTCACGTAGATGCAGTATACCTCAATTTCCAAAAAAAAAAAAAAAAAATTAATTTAGTACCACACCTATGTCTATTACCAAAGTATGATCATATGAGGTATCAGATTAAATATATGACTGGATTGAGGATTTTCTTGGTATGAGGGACACAGCATGTCATCTTGGCTGGAGAGCCATCAACAGATGTAGAAGCAATTCCGCGTGTACCTTAGGGAAGCGTTTTGTATCCCTTGCTGGTTCAGGTTGTATATTAATGATCTTGTGGGCAGTATTAATAGTAACCTCAAACTCTTTGCAGATGTTGTAGCTATATGAAAATAATCAATTTCTGACAATATAATATCATTGGGCAGATAAAAAAAATCTGCTCACCAAACTAGACAAAGCAACAATATGTGTCATACCTCAATGAGGAACTTTAAACCCCTAGGTCAGGACAGGTACTTATGTCTCAAGTTTAAAAAGAATAGTTGACCATGCACTGGATAGAAATGTACCCATTAGGACAGTTCATAATGGGAGAGATTGCCCATGGTATACAGTTTCTGTAAAGAAGCTCCTTAAGAAACAGACTATTTCATAGTAGATGCAAAACAAATTGTAGGGCTATAGTCAGAGAGGTGCTGGATGAAACGTATTTGGCGGTCAACAGAGAAATGTGGCGCCCGCCCGCCTGCCCACCCACCCACCCACCCACCCACCCACCCACACACACAAGGTTTAATTTATGCAAGCTTTCAGAGCCAGAGGATCCTTCTTCTGGCAGAAGCAGTTGGAGGAGGAGGAAAACTGGTGGAAGGAAAACACACACACACACACACACACACAAAAGGTTTAATTTATGCAAGCTTTCAGAGCCAGAGGATCCTTCTTTTGGCAGAGCAGGTGGAGGAGGAGGAAAACTGGTGAAGGAAAACACACACACACACACACACACACACACAAAAGGTTTAATTTATGCAAGCTTTCAGAGCCAGAGGATCCTTCTTTTGGCAGAGCAGGTGGAGGAGGAGGGAAAAGGGGGTGAAGGAAAAGGACTGGAGAGGTTTAGGGAAACAGGTACAGTTTAGAAACACCATCCAGAACCCCAGGTCAGGGGAGGCTTACCAGATGGAATGAGGAAAGACTGACTGTTGGGGGACTACATTGGAAAAGATTTGAAAGCCTGAGAGCTTAAAGGTGGAAGAAAGAGTAATATGGAAGGCAAAGATTGCTGCTAAAACATTGTGTGTGTGTTAATAAGAGTGAAAAGCAACATGTCCTTGGTTCTCACCACCAACCCTGCCTTAAATTATGTTAATTCCTTCTGTCTCGTCATTTCTTCACAGTAACTACTTCTTTCCTCATTCCATTTTACTTTTCTACATCTTTCATTTTCTGACTTTTCTATTTTTTGCTGTTCCCTCTCCCACTTGTTACGTACAAAGCACTTAGCTTTTCACTCTTATTAACTCATGCACGGTGTTTCAGCAATAATCTCCGTCTCATATATTACCCTGTCTTCCATCTTTAAAATCTCAGGTTTTCAGATCTCGTCTGGTGCAGTCTCCAACAATCAATCTTTCCTTCTCATCCTGTACAGTAAGTCTCCCTGACTCAGGGTTCTGGCTGACTTTTCTGAACTGTATCCTTTTTTCTAAATCTCTCCAGTCCATTTCCTTCACCCCTCTTCCTTACCCTTCAACTCTTCTGCTGGAAGCAGGAACCACTGTCTCCACAACCTTACATAAGTTAAATCTGTGTGTGCGTGTTCTCCTGCTGCCGCTTGGTGAGAAGATATTTTTTTTTTATCCATCCAATTACATTTTAGTACACAAATATTCAGTCAGATCTTGATAAGGTTTTAAAGTGGTTCAGAGACTGGCAACTTGATTTAAATGTTCAGAAATATAAAATAGTGCACTTCACAAAATGAAAAAATGTAGTATACTTTGACTATAATATCAATGAATCACTGTTGGAATCGGCCAACACATGCAAATACCTGGGTGTATCACTTTGTAGGGATGAAATGGAATGATCGCATAGGCTCAGTTGTGGGTAAAGCAGGTGGTGGACTTCAGTTTATTGGTAGAATGCTGGGAAGTGCAATCAGTACACAAAAGAGATCAAGAACTGGCTTTAAATGATGACTCTAGGAATCTACTACAACCCCCTGCCTATTGGTCACATAGGGACCGTAAGATAAAGATTAGAATAATTATGGGATTAAAACAATCATTCTTCCTGCACTCCATACATGAATGTAATGGGAAGAAATCCTAATAACTGGTGCAATGGGATGTACCCTTAACCATGCAGTTCACATTGGTTTGCAGAGTACAGATGTAGAAGTAGAGTCTAAAGATTCCAGTTGCGACTCCCTAATACTATATTCATAGGATACTATGTTCTTGTTTTGTGAAGTGCACAATTTTATGTTTATGAAAATGTAAAGCGAGGTGCCAATCACTGCACCACTGAAATCTTATCAAGATTTGACAATATTTGTACAGCCTCACTCAGACTGCATTTCATGTGCAAAAAGTCTGAGGTTAGTATTAATATTGTCCACAAGATCATTAATATATAACGTGAACCAGCATGGGATCCAAAATGCTTCCCTAAGGTACACACGAAATTACTTCTACATCTGTTGATGACTCTCCAGCTCAGATAAGATGCTGTGTTCTCCCTACCATGAAATCCTCAATCCAGCCATATATTTCATCTGATATCCCATATGATAATACTTTGATAATAGGCATATGTGTGGTACTGAGTTAAATGCTTTTTGGAAATCAAGGTATACAGCATCTACCTGACTGCCTTGATCTATGACTCTAACAGAGAAGCAAACTCAGCCAGAAATTTGGTGTAGGCTGTATGGATTCCACTGGACGCTAGGGCTTTGTTCAGTTTTAATTATTTCAGTTGTCTTTTAACGCCACTGACACTGATACTTACATCATTAATCTTTTTGGTGGCATGAGGATTACATTGGGGCAATTATCCTGGATTTTCCTTTGTAAAGCAACGTTTGATAACAAGGGTTAAGCATTTCAGATTTTACTTTACTATTCTCAACTTC
The DNA here is from genome assembly GCF_021461385.2 of Schistocerca piceifrons. Lineage (NCBI taxonomy): Eukaryota > Metazoa > Arthropoda > Insecta > Orthoptera > Acrididae > Schistocerca > Schistocerca piceifrons. The sequence continues at coordinate 356,106,201 of NC_060144.1, read as the reverse complement.
AGTTCCAGTCTCTGCCACGAGAGTGCCACTAACAGCCTTCACGTGTCACCACAATTTCTTTCGAATTTAAAGGCTTCGCACATTTCTCTGTTGACCGCCAAATACGTTTCATCCAGCACCTCTCTAACTATAGCCCTACAATTTGTTTTGCATCTACTATGAAATAGTCTGTTTCTCAAGGAGCTTCTTTACAGAAACTGTATACCATGGGCAATCTCTCCCATTATGAACTGTCCTACTGGGTACATTTCTATCCAGTGCATGGTCAACTATTCTTTTAAACTTGAGACATAAGTACCTGTCCTGACCTAGGGGTTTCAAGTTCCTCATTGAGGTATGACACATATTGTTTCTTTGTCTAGTTTGCTGAACATATAAATCTGTCTTCTTGTATTAGATGCTCTTTGTGTTTTGGTATTTACAGTTTCTGTAACTGCCTCATGGTCACTGATACCAGTTTCGAAGCGGACTTCCTCAAAAAGGTCAAGTGTAACTGTTGCCATTAGGAGGCATATAGATAGCCTTTTTTCTATGCTGTATTTTCAAGTGAAACAGAAAAGAAAATGACTAGTAGTGGTACAGGATATCCTCTACCACACACCATATGGTGCCTTGTGGAGTATGTAGGCACATGATGCTGTAATATATTTCCATCATGGGTGGGGTTCTGAAATATCAGTTCTAAGTAGTTTTCAAGGACAGCATATAGTAATGCTTCGCAAGCTCTCTTGTCACACCCACCACTTATTTTGTTACATTACACTGTTTTTTATTTTTATCTGTTATGTTTGATTATTGCTGTTGATTTTAATTAAGATCAAGACATTTAGTGTCTACTTGTGAGTCATCAATACAACGCATGCAACTCATATTAATACTGAGTCCATTAGCATTCTCTGAACAATATGTAATACATAACTGCAGCAATATTTATCTACTTACACTCGCTATCGCTTGTTGCATGGCTTGATTGAACAGCTCTGGTGTAATGAGTCCACTCGTTGAGCCAGAACCTGAAGGTTGCGGTGAACTTGACATAAATCCTGAAGGGAAAGAAGTGAAAAAAACATTATTACAAAATACAAAGATGTTTGACAGACTTCTTATGAAATGCTTTTGGTGCAGTTCCTCAGTTTGCTTAATGACACAGCTGATGTATGCTGGTTTAACTTCTGCAAGGATTTTATTTATTCTGATATATTAGCCTACTGGTGTGAGTGACTTCTTACTTTCTCTCCACCCTCCACAACATAATCCACTCCTTTTACCTGTCCTGATTTTTCCTCTATGTCAATTTGATCTGAATATTTACCTTGCTTTGGACATAACAGATAATAAATGAGTACACATTATCTTCCACAGTTCCGATAGTCACTCAATTTCATGAGCCTCCAAAAAAAAAAAACCTACCCCCCTCACTCGCACACACAACTGCAGTATCAGGCAGCTGAAGCTACACTTCGAGCAGCAGAAGCAGTGCATGATGGGAGAGATAACTGGGTGTGGGTAGGAGGAGACTGGGGCAGGGTGAGGAAGGGATAGCAAGGTAGGGGTGGGAGTGAAGGACAGTGATGTGCTATTGGGGAGTGTGCAGGGAGGAAGTGGAGAGAGAGAGGGTAGGGCAGCTAGGTGCAATCGGGAGGTTAGACGGAGGGCAAGGGAGAGGCGGGGGTGGGGGGGGGGGGGGGCGGTAGTGAAAAGGACAGAAGTAAAAAGACTAGGTGCGTTGGTGGAATAGAGGGTTGTGTAAGGTGGGTAAGGGAACAGGGAAGGGGCTGGATGAGTGAGGACAATAACTAATGAAGGTTGAGGCCAGGAGGGTTATGGGAACATAGGATATATATTGCAGGGAGAGTTCCCACCTGCACAATTCAGAAAAGCTGGTGTTGGTGGGAAGAATCCATATGGCACTGGCTGTAAAGCAGTCACTGAAATGAAGAATGTTGTGATGGGTGGTACCCTCAGCAACAGGATGGTCCAGTTGTTTCTTTGCCACAGTTTGTCGGTGGCCATTCACGTGAACAGACAGCTTGTTGGTTTTCAAGCCCACATAGAATGCAGCACAGTGGTTGCAGCTTAGCTTGTGGGTCACGACTGGTTTCACAGGTAGCCTTGTCTCTGATGAGATAGTTGATGTTTGTGACTGGACTGGAGTAGGTGGTGGTGGGAGGATGTATGGGACACGTCTTAGATCCATGTCTATTACAGGGATATGAGCCATGAGGTAAGGGTTATGAGCAGGGGTTGTGTAGGAATGGACTAGTATACTGTGTAGGTTTGGTGGACGGCAGAATACCACTGTGGGAGGGGTGGGGAGGATAGTGGGCAGGACATTACTCATTTCGGGCCACAACGAGAGGTAGGTGAAACCCTGTCGGAGAATGTAATACAGTTGCTCCTGTTCTGGGTGGTACTGAGTTATGAGGGGAAAGCTCATCAGTGGCCAGACAGTGAGACTTTGGAAGATGGTGAGAGACTGGAAAGATAAGGCACGGGAGATTTGTTTTTGTACAAGGTTGAGAGGATAATTACAGTCTGTGAAGGCCTCAGTGATACCCTTGGTATATTTTAAGAGGAACCACTTGTCACAGCAGATGTGGCGCCCATGGGTGGCTACACTGCATAGAAGGGACTTCTTGGTACAGAACGGGTGGCAGCTGTCAAAGTGGAGGTATTGCTGGTGGTTAGTAGGTTTGACATGGACAGTGGAAATGATGTAACCATCTTTGAGGTGAAGATCAACATCCAGGAGGTGGCTTGCTGGGTTGAGTAGAACCAGGTGAGGCAAATGGGAGAGAAGTTGTTGAGGTTCTGGAGGAATGTGGATAGGGTGTCCTCACCCTTCCCCTCCCCCCCCCCCTCCCATTCAGCCCCTTTACTGTTCCCTTTCCTGCACTATACAGCCCTCTATTCCACCAACACACCCAGTCTTTTTACTTCCGTTCTTTTCACTACCTCCCCCTCTCCCCTCACCTCTCCCCAGCCCTCTGTCTAACATCCCAATTGCACCTAGCTGCCCTACCCTCTTTCCACCTCCTCCCTGCGCACTCCATAGCAGCAGTTCAGTTCACTATACCCCACCCCCAACCCTGCTATCTGTCCCCCTCCTCATCACAGCCGCCTCCTATCCCCATCCAGCTGCCTCTCCCATCATGCACTGCTGCTCGCAGTGTGGCTTCAGCTGCTAGAGACTGCAGTCACGTGTGTGTGTGTGTGGTGGGGGGTGATGGTCTATTCTTGACAAAGACCTTCTTGGCCAAAAGCTTATTTTGTGACAGTCTTTTTGTTGTGCCTACCTGTAACTCAGCACCTCGTTTTCATAATATTGTTACCTTCCATCCTGGATTTTTCATTGTTTAATTTTGTGAATCTCTTTTATTTTCTTTACAACCAATTCTAATTCTGTAGTAAGCAGCTTCTCCATTACATGGAAAAACAATTAAAAATCTTTTTTACCTTCAACTATAAAGAGAGCGACATGGGAACATTACTGTATGACGACAATTTGCCACGTGTTTCAATCCCTGTTCTCTAACGTTTCTAATTTCCTTTGTTTTTCTCTGTCAATGAAACATATTATTAATCTGCTGTTTGAACAACTGTTTCTACTGACAACAGTACACTGACTTCAGTATGGAGTTTTCTGTCAACAATCAAACAGTTCAAAAATAACAATAACATTTACAAATATTAGAAGAAGAAATGACTTACACTATCCCTCCCTTGATCTTAGTGTGGAACAAGAAGAAATGCAGAACTGGGACACAAAAACCTTGGACCCCCTCTATACAGTGATGTAAACAATTCAATAGATATTTTAATTAATTTCAAACACAAACTGAAATAATACCTGCTTCACAACTCCTGCTATTCCACAGAATAATTTCTGAATGTGTATTATTATTATTATTTTGTGTGTGTGTGTGTGTGTGTGTGTGTGTGTGTGTGTGTGTGTGTGTGTGTGTGAGTGTGTGAGTGCGCGCGCGCGCGCGCCTCTTTTTGCCAAATACATAATTCACTGAAAAAATGTATTTTAATTCAGTACACATGTTCCGCATTACAGTGAGAGGTTGCAGTTATGACATACGGAACATGCAAAGAATGAAACTAAACTGTATGTGACAAGTTAAAACTATTTATTCAACAGACCTAGATTTGACAAATGATGTTTGGCTTGCATATGTCGTGGATGGGCAGTTAAGCTATAAAAAAAGATCTTTTCCCACACCAACTCAAAGCTTCAATGTATCACAAGCCTCCCTCCTTTTACTTCCAAGTTCTGCAGAGATGCTCTAATAACTCTGTTACAAGACACAAGACGTAATCGGGTCTTTTGTTTACCCACAGCCTCTGGGTCATTCCAGGGAATTAATTACTTTACTTTATCTGTGACAATTTATGTGACAAGTTAAAACTAGGCACTGAATGGGGATTTGAACCCAGTTACCTCCTTTTTGTGAGCAATGTGCTACCATTTATGTCATAAGAGGAAGAGCTTGTGACAAATTCATGCTTTGAGTTAGTGTTGGCAATGTGTTTAGGTGGCACTATTAGTAGTGCATTGCTTACAGAAGGGAGGGACATGGGTTCAAATTCCAGTCCAGCTCGAAGTTTTAACTTTTCACTTACAACCATTACAACAAATAATTCCTGTAATTTTTACCTGTTTCGTCACTATTCTCTTCAGTTTTTATGTATTCAAACAGTGAAGGTTTTGCAGTTCCACAAATGTTATGAAGATATGTTTTCCTTAATAATTCTTATCTTCACTATTGTTCTCAACCTTTCAATATTTTCTGGAGCTGGCTGGATCATTGTATAGTAACTTGTTCATTTTATACCTAGTGTGTAGACAGTAAACTTGTCATGAAAACATTATAATGTTTATTTGATGGCCCCTGACTTGGCACTGATTGGGATAGCTGCCTTTCTTGAAACATAATTTCATATTTATTTCAAGATTTTGACTGATTAACTTTCTAGTTATTAAACTTCTCACCAACTGTAACAGCTCACAAGATAAAAGAGTTATCTCATTTAAGCTCAAATCCTCATCTCTAGTCACATCTCTCTCTTCTCTTCGACTGTTTTTCTGCACAACATAAGTCCTTGGGATAAATGCCAACAATATCTAAGGCCTCCTGAAAGAATTCATCCTGGAAACAATCGCACTAGTGTCACTAGGTATGCCGGAGAACTTCTGTGACGTTTGGAATGTAGAAGAGTGTTACTGGCAGAAATGAAGGTGAGGGCAGATCATGAGTTGTGCTTACATAACTGTCAATTGAGCACCTGTCCACTAAAGACACTGTTCACAGGTTTGAGTCCCAGTCCAGTACACTCTTAATCTGCCAGGAAGTTTCAGTAACTAAGGAGTTATTTGTAGTGTTCCTTTACAGTTTGGTGGTCCCTACCAGTCAGTTTCTTAGGTTTGCCATAGCACTAACTGGGCTCACCACTCCCGTAACATTTTCGCTGTCCACAGTGGACCTGGGAATACAAACTACACCAACATAAAACATTCCTAACATGGCAGTGAAAGACTGTGTTTTATGGGCGAAAAATGTACTCTTTAGATTGATGCACTCTGAAAGTTTATCCAGGGAATCAATTCTGTCCATGAAGAGGAAGTCTGCAAGTTCTGCAAAATACACATCTATGGATAACATCACCTGTACAATGGACTCAGGATGTTTTCCTGGCACAAATTTATTTGTAAGTGGGAGTAGGCAGAACTGATGGTACCACCTCCGCCTAAACTCCAAGACCCACACATATATACAGATGCATTATCTTGATTATTTTTCTTCTTTTAAATTCAAAGACACATTTGTATCTTTTTATTGAGTTCCAGCAGCTGAAATAAACTTTCCTTGTTTTGGTGAAGGGACACCAGTCTCCACACTCACTGATTTGATTATTGTGTCACGTGTTCTTCTCTATGTACTGATAGACTGCCCAAGATGAGTGTTTATTTTTACTTGTTCCACGATTTGAAAGCCAAGATTTATCAATAATGTTCGTTCCCCTCATAGATATAATCATGAGGCCTCTACGAAAAGGAACAACAGATTATTTGTTGTGGACTGGCAAGACAGCCAATCCACTATGACAGGTAGCCGAAAGGCACGCGTTTAAGCTCACGCAGGATGGCATGAGGTCTGGAACAGGACAAGGTCTTTATAGTAGCAAAAATAGTACGTAGCTTCTGGAATACTTAACTTTAATCCATAATTGGTGAACATCGGTCTGACGGTACATGCATCACAAGATAAATAGCAATTGATAATGGCGCCTTGCTAGGTCGTAGCAAATGACATAGCTGAAGGCTATGCTAACTATCGTCTCGGCAATTGAGAGCTTAATTTGTCAGTGAACCATCGCTAGCAATGTCGGCTGTACAACTGGGGCGAGTGCTAGGAAGTCTCTCTAGACCTGCCGTGTGGCGGCGCTCGGTCTGCAATCACTGATAGTGGTGACACGCGGGTCCGACGTATACTACCGGACCGCAGCCAATTTAAAGGCTACCACCTAGCAAGTGTGGTGTCTGGCGGTGACACCACATTATTGATAGAAACAAATGTTGCAGATGAAAGTAAGAAATCCAAAACATTGGGATGAAAATTTAATTTGCGTTATTCACCAAATTATGGCACACTGTAAGTTATGGTGAAACAGATGAAACACAATCAAAGTCAACTGATGAATTCAATCATTCAGGAAAAATCATTATCAAATGACTCAGTTGCTGGAGTGCTCACAAACTGGATCCATGTTGCAAGAAACATTTACTGAATAGTTGGAGACCTTCCACAGAATAACAAATCCCCACTAAAATGAAAAGTAACCATCTACAAAACATATTATCTGTTACCATCACTTCTGTGAATTATATCCACACAAGACAATTACATAGACATAAAGTAGTTTGCCAGGCGAAAATCCATCAGTTTCACTTTAAAAATTTGTTTATCATCACTGACAGACTTCAGACGTTGGGGATGCTCAACAAAATGTATGTCAGAGAATGCTACATGCTCTTCTGAACAGTAATTAAGGATTTACTTTAAACACATAGATCATTCTTCTACCATGTATTCACAGAATGGATGCTGTTATTCAAGCATGCAAGGAGATGTAGTGCAGTGTCAATATAAGAATTAAATAGAAACCTGCATGAGCTCTGTGAATTAACACTACACGTGTGTCTGGATTGTTCTGTTTTGAGATAAAAATGTTCGGACCACCTCAACTGAGCTGTGGAAGAACATTATTCTGTACACACCTAAATGACAGAATGTGGAGAATGTCTGCATATATTATTTGCAGTTTCAATAAATTTTAATCAGATAATTGGGAGCATTTCACTGAATCACTCTGTATTTTCAGTATTATTGTATAGCTGTAATTAGAGGAAATGACTAAAGTTTTTAAGTTTTCCACATTTTGCAGTTTATCCTAAACGTGCTTAGCACTTATCTCTATACACATTTAAATTTCTTGCATTATTGTAGTGATCACATTTTAGTCTTAGTTTCCCTTTATCATTTATTACATATTTTAATGAAATATAGTACAGTATAAACCATCTGGCAGTAACCAAAAGAAAATTCTTTAACAAATAGGTAGCAATGGGTATTTGCATCAAAACAAGTAATATTATTTTACAAAAATCTTAAGCAATTTCATTTTTGAAAAAGAAGGACTTGTAGTCACATTCCTTTCTCACGACAGATGAATAATCAAACAATAAAGTAGGTCAATGTTCAATACTCTAGGACAGTGAGTTGAAGGATTAAAATTACACTACAAAGTACATTCAGACTTCTTACACTCAACAGTAATCACACTGCACACAGCAGTCTCACAATGCCAAATGCTACCTTATGGAAATTATGTTGGACATCTGGGATGACATCACTCTGGCAGAGCTTACAGGTGGGCGACTTAGACAACTGGCAGAGGCCTTCTGTCACACAGTCACTATGACTGATCACGACAGTGGTCGAGCCTTTGTCTGCAAGGAGGATCTGTTTTGAGACCGTGTATAGCTGTCCTCTCTTCCGCTGAAAGGTCAGTGTTCTTAGGAAGGGACAGGAGAAATATGGTTAGGTGGGAGGGGGGAAACACCACAGGTGATGGACTGGGAGAGGCAGGTTTCTAAATAACCTCCAATACCTGCTTAAAGCCTAGGGCCCTTCCCCTGAATCCATTTCCCTCCTCACCCCTATGATACCCTGCACACCCACCTTCTAAATGCTCCTCAAAATGCACAAACCCATCAATCCTGGATGCTCCATTGCAGCTGGTTATTGTGGCTCCTCTGAAAGGCCTTCACTAATGGACACCTCCAACAAACTGCAAGTCATCTTGCCTCCCATGTCAAAGATACCAACCACTTCCTTCACTGACCATCCTGAACCCTTTACTTCCTGGTTCCCTAACGGTCACTGCTGACACCACTTCACTAAACACCAACATCACTCATATCCACATTGTGTTGCAATTGTTCATTACCTTTCCAATGTTCTTCAGACTCCAAACTCACCCCCTCATTCTTCATACAAATTCCTACCTTTATTCTAACATGTAGCTCCATTGAAGGGATGTTACACAAACAAATCCACAGCACTGCCCAGGACACCAGCAAGGCGCTCTCCTACGCCAACCTGTTTCAGGGGCATCTAGAGGAAACCTTCCTAGCCTCCCAAAAACCCATGCCCCTAGTCTGTGTCAGGTTCATTGATGAAATCTTCATGATCTGGACTTAGGGCCATGACACCCTATCTTCATTCCTTACAGCCACAACACCTTCTCTCCCAAACACCCCCAATTGTCCCAACAACCCCAAGGGCCAGCTACAAAAGAATGCCCCCTTCATCACCCAATATCACTCTGGACTGGAACAACTGAACCACATCCTTCGTCAGGGCTTTGATTATCTACCATCTGCCGTGAAATGAGGGACATCCTACTCGGGATCCTAAAGCAGTATTCCACCATCCACCCAACCTCCACAACGTATTTGTCCATCACTGTACCAATCCCAACCTCCTGACACTGCGATCATATCCCTGTGGAAGACCTGAGCAGGACCTGCACCCAGCACTTCCCAATCCCCTTCTGTCAAAGGTTTACCTTACCATTACAACATATTCTCCACTTCTGAAACTATCCCAGGCTCAATCCACAGTTCCTACACCCTTCACCAAAAAGTTTCCACCCCCTCTGTTCTATCACCTCCACCTTTTTTTCATTCCCCACCACATTGTGTGCCACCCTCTGCCAATGCACCTGACCATTCTTTCCCCTTTCCTGCTCCTATCTTTTTCTGCTCCCCAATCCTTCCCCCTTCACCCCACACCCTGACACTGCACCTGGCACTCTCGTCAGACCGTGATCAAGTCCCTGCATGCCCTGCCACACAGTGCTCTTCTCTGCCCTCGCCTGTACCCTGCTATTACTCCTACTTCCCCACCCCACTCCAGATTGCTATTCACTTGACAGTCACATTCTGGTCAGAGCTGCTGGTTGTAGTTGTCATGTGTGTAAGATGAGGGCTTGCTTGTGTAAATGTATGTTTTTTTTGCTCCAGAATGCTTTGGTCAAAAGTTATGAGGTATAAGCATTGAAATCGAGATTGTGATGCGCTTTTGTAAGCAAATCATAGATCATGTCACATGATCTCGCCAGCCAATGACAGCAGATATTCAGAGCATAAGACCCGTGACGTAGTCAGCCAACAGCACCATCATTGTTCAGTAACTTGACATACAGATAAGAAAAGTTAAAGGTTTAAATTAATATACATAGTACAGCTGCAAGAAAAGCTAAGCTTTGATATAAAATATTGGTCTTTTTGGTGTGTGTTTCACCTTAAAATACTTCAGACAAATGTGCCCGTAAGATTTCAAATACTGACATAAATGTTTAGTCTTCTGGTCTTGGAATTTTTCTAAGTGGCTGGCCCTCAAAATGTTAAGCTTTAAATGGGAATCAAACACTCTGTGACTTAAGAAATTCAAAGCATGTTTGCACAAATAACATAATTCATCTTGTTTAAAATGAAATTTGCTCTGAAAGTAACGCTTTTCAAACCAACATTGGTAATATTTTCCTGTGACCTGTTAGAATTTGTTTCAGCAGTTGTCACAGCAGAAAATGGCATTACTGTGCGTGTGCAGCTACGATGACCATGGCAGCCCATCTGTTCCTATGTACATAGCATTAAGAGATCTTACATTGTCACAAACAAAACAAGACATCAGAAGACACTCCAAAAGCACTGGAATTTCGTAAACCAAACTAAAACGCATAATTCAGCTTAAAATGCACCTTTGTTATGTCCAGATTCACAAAGAAGTAAGCTCCAACACGGTATTAAGCTTTTCAGTATGGTTTGTGGGTTGCAAATTTGCTTGGAGTACCAGTACTTTATATTATCTCATGTTTGGTTCTTTATTACAGCATAATGCCATGCGTGTGATAAGATAAAAACATGCACTTTAAATTCAGCAAACAGTTGACACTACACAATAGTGTTTCAAATAAATTGACTGCCGCTGTGGAAAAGATCAATAAAAGCCATATTTCTTTAGCAAATTGACAAAAATAACTTCATTGATGTGCAAGGCAATTAATACCTGACTGCCAAAAACCTGGAAATAAAATAAAAACAGAAAACTAAAACTAATAACACAGTTTACACTTCCATAATTATGTGAATGTATTGTAATTCACTTGGCAGCTCCTGGCCACAGAAACTCATTTTGTTTTGATTTGACATAAGAGCTGTAAACAAAGAGGAAACAGCAAAATCACTAAATGTAAACATGGGTCATGTGGAGACTTCCCCCTCCCCACAACTCAAACTGCTATCCTGATGCGCGACTCTGCCCGCTTGAGTGGACCAGAAAAATTTTTCCAGGTAGCTAGCTAGTAGCTGCATTTCATTTCAAGTAGCCTGAATTGGGAGAAGGTATTGCTCATACGAGACTCAACTGTGCATGCGCATGAGGCCACTGGCAACTGCTCAAATGAACCTAATGTAAATCTTTGTGTCATGCTCATCAAAAACAGTTTGTTGTTATGAAGTATTGCATAGTCTTCATCCCAAAGCCCTTGAAATTGTTGTAAATGGTGCATTTCCTTTGCAACTTAAGTTTTATTTTGTTGTTTTTTTCCCTTGTTTATGTTTTATTGTTGCAGAATTATTCTGCAGTCATGGGCTAAAGTAAAATTCTTTGTTAGAGTATCAGTTTTTACCAGTCAAAACTACAAAAATTTAACTGAAAACTACAACAATGAAAAATTCACGGAACTCTAAAAAATCCCCGAGTTTTTCCCGGTTTTCTCCCAGATAAAAACATTCCTGGTTTTTCCCCGAATTCCCGTTTGTACCGGGGTGCATACACCCTGCTTTAGGAAGCAAAATTCTCTCATTGTTGCTATACACATTTTATGAGAAAAATGAAACCCTCGTTCTCATTAACATCTCATCTGTCCCTGATTTCTAACCTTTCTCAGCTTAACTATCTTTCCTGCTTGAGGAAGTAATGGATAATTCTGAAAGCTAGGAATAGCATTTTCACTGTTAAATTTCTCTACTGGTAACACAAGAATTTTGTCTCCTGAAGATAAACAATGGCCAGCTATTCTGTTTCTCTGTAATGTGAAAATTAAATCATTCAAAATTTGTCAGTGGATGAACATCATATTTGCACTGAATGAAGCACCCTCCGCATCCAATAACAATGAAATTGTCCATGTCTAATATTCTCTAATATCACAGTCTCTGACAGCTGGAGCCTGCTAGCTCTAGCTCAAATTGCCAAAGACTGTGGTCATATGTGTGCGAGTTGCATTTGCGTGAATGTGTGCATGTGTATGTTGTCTACTTTTGACAAAGGCCTTGTTGGACAAAATTTCCGACAGTCTTTTTGTTGTGCCTTTCTGCAACTCAGTATATCCTCTATATAGTGAGTAGCAACTATCCTTTTCATATAGTGTTGCAATCCATCCTGGATTTTCCATCATTTGATAGACTGTATAAGCATATTTGATAAAATGGGAAAACACAACATGAGAAACAAAATTATAACTATTAGTTACATACATTACAACATTAAGAGGAACCATGTTATTACAATGTATTGGTTCACAGAAAAAAAGCACAAAACAGCATAAACTGCTAATGAAACAAAATTAGTACAGTGATAAATAATTTGTATTTTTCTACCTGTTGCTGATGCTAGGGCAGCAGCTAATTGTGCTGAAGTAATTGCTGAATAAGATTGTTGCCTCGATAAGTCGCTACCTCGGGGTTGAGAATCAGAGGACTGAAACAGATAAGGAAATGAAATTGAAATAATTTCATGAAACACACAAACAACATGCCGTAGTCACATAAAATTACTGGAAATTTAAAAACAAAACCTATTTTGTAAGTTGCAACTTGTTATTGTAACACAAGGCCTCAGGATGGAATGGTTGCTGAAGGAAACATGCAAAAACCATCGCGCAAAGAATATAGATATTCAAACTATTATTAAAATATATCCCCCTTTTTTAAAAAGCTATACAGATTTAAAGATGGAATGTGACTGATGATTTCAACTCAATTTGAACTTGTTGGAGGTGTAGGTACTAAATGTAAGTCTACTGGTAATGTTAATGGCAGAGATTTATTACCTAAAATCATTTCAGATCTCGATTACAGTTAACTACAAAGGAACAGGTGCTTTGAAAATAACCAGGATAATCAACATTTCAATGAAATACATTTTTATCCTCATAATCATCAGGGGAACTGAACACTTCTTCAGTATGTAGTATATCACACCAAAATACTTCAAATCACAACTAAAAATCTGTTTGCAGAAATTCAGACTTTTCTGGTAACACTGTGTAATAAATGAAATATATTAAACTGATTGTGGGCAGATTTAACGTGATATCTAAGCCTCTTATGCAGAATTTGTATAAATTAGAAAGCAGACGTGAGACATGATTACAAATCTGTAAGGAAATACAACTATATTAACTGATCATCTGTCCAAAAAAAAATTTCACTTTCATGTTTCCCAACAGAAGGTTGTGTAGCACTATAAAAATATAACCTTCCTGAAACATAATTTGCTTGATGTTTTTACTGGACTTAATGATTTCAGTTACAGAGAAAAATGTCACCTAGTCGTGTCCTATCAACTATTATTAAAAATGCCCCAGTGTTTTGTAATTTGTCCATAGATATCTTTAGAAATTGTGACTTAAAAGTTGGATGTCCATGCATGGAATGTATGATCCATTAATTGGGAGATAGGTTAGAAAATTTAGACAGGGAAATGGAAACATTTGAAGTTAGATATAGAGGGAATTAGTGAAGTTTGGTGGCAGGAGAAACGCACAGCTATGCATACACAGAAATGCACGCACACACAGCTGTAGTGGGACTGCTGATTATCAATTAGTGAGAGCAGTTGCTTGGGAAATGGAGGTGAGAAGAGGATAGGGAAGGAGGCACAAGGTGATGAGGGATAGTGTGAGGCAACTCTTGACAGATGATGTGCCCCGTCTTTTATATCAATATCAATATCCCATAATAGATTTGATAATATGAAACTACATCTCACATATGATTAAATCTGGTGCACCCAATGAGTTAGAAAATAAATAAAGAAATATTCACAAAACATAGTTTTACTTATATACCAATAACAAGAGACTGACCCAAGAAAATAAAAAAAAAATAAAAAAAAATAAAAAAATCTGAAATACATAAAATGCCTGAAAACTTGAGAACCATCCTGTTGACAGAAACAACCAGTATATATGTCGCTGACTAATAATGTTCAAAACAGAGACATGTTAAAAATAGCTGTTCAACTATGATTCCATCTGTTAACACTATTTGTTTACAAAATTTCACATTAAATCATGTTAATGTGTTTATTGAGTTATTTTCACAAATTCTATATCTTTTAAAAATTGATCAGCATAATTAAAGTTTAATAAACAGGTTTTGGTTGTCTGGGTGAAGTATAACCACCTCAAACTGGCTGGTACAACCAATTCCGAGCAGTTAGGACTTAAATATGGTAGTTCTCATTTTCCCAGTATGATATGCTATTGTGATGGGATGAAACCTGCATTGCTGAATGCATAATTCTATAACTGCATCTTGAGCTGGCACTTCAAGAAGTTTGAGAAGGTCCCGAAGCCCGTAGTGGAGAGACTTTTCTGCTTTGAAACTCTCATTATTTTCCTCCCTTCATGTGGAGAAAATGGTATTTTCTCTTTGTGATGAACACATCTACAGTACTGCAGAACTATGCTTCTTAGAGCCCATTATGACCACTCTGCTATTATAAAACAATAGTATGGTATTGGCAATCTGTAACAGGTCTTCTTTGACCAGGTATACAGTAAACCACTGTTGTGTTCAAGTTATGTGACAACAGAAGGGATGTTCTTATGGAAATTGGGGACATGTTGGCCAGGAATATTGCAGCCATTTTTATTTTGTTCTGGGAATATTCGCCAGAATACACTTCTCAACATGGCTTATTTCTGTACAAGAAGAGTATGAGGTAGAGGTAGAGAATGTATTGGGGAGTATTCTGGCACGTGTTTCATAAACCTTCACATTTACCTCGACTGCAGTACAGTGCCAAAACTACTCTGCATGAAGCAAGAGACATAATTCCCCTTCACCAGCCTAACAACCAAACAAACCTAAGTTATACAGCGATTACTAAAGCCACAATTTTACATCGCACTCATCTACAGTGTAATACAATGACAGAGAACCATATCTAGAACTCAGCGAGAATTCTGTAAAGGATAAAAAAATCTGTGCCCATGATTCTAAGAGGTGTCAACTGTCTCTCCCCCCCCCCCCCCCCATTGTCGATGCCTATAATTTGGAAAAGCAAAAATATGAAAAGGATAGATTGCTACTCAGCACATACAGGCGGCGCTGAGTTGCAGACAGGCACAATAAAAAAGTCTTCTAAACATTTAAGTCTCCAAGCAAAAAAGCACTCCTTTGGAAATATCACACACACACACACACACACACACACACACACACACACACACACACAGAGAGAGAGAGAGAGAGAGAGAGAGAGAGAGAGAGAGAGAGAGAGAGAGAGACTGACTCTTGGCATTACTGCATGGGAGACAGTGGCCATGTGTGAGTGAGTTGTGTTTTTAGGAAAGACTGTGTGTGTGTGTGTGTGTGTGTGTGTGTGTGTGTGTGTGTGTTTTCTGTTTCAGAAGAAGGCTTTGTCCAACAGCTTAATATTTTAGCAGTATTTTTCATTGTGCCTATCTGCAACTCAATGCCTCCTCTATGTGGTGAGTAGCAATCTATCCTTCCCATATCATTGTTATTCTATACGGACTTTCCATTGTATGATTGGAAAAGTATTCATTTTTCCAAGGAATCATCCTGCCATTTGCCTTTGCCTTAATGGATTCAGGGCAGCAGTGGACTGAACTGTAATCTGACAACTCTATGGATGAGGGCTCATGTGATCTACAGAACTTTACTTTACAAAATAATTTTAAAAATCTGTCTTGAAATTGAAACAGCAAAGAATTTTCAGAAGTAGTTAGATATCATCAAATACCAGCTTAACAAATGAAAATAATCAGCAGTTTAGAAAAGAACATTGCGCTAACACATTTTTAGTTTATTCAAGTGTAGAAGAGGTTTCAGAATACACCAAAAAACGTTTTTCTCCCTCCAATTGTTTTGATCTATCAATTGCTTAAAATAATGCCATGTTCCACAAAATGCCAAACACTGCAAAAATGTCCAACAATGTAAGAAAATAAAAACAATGACTACATTATGGACAAAAACAGCAGATGAAATATTAAGTTTGAATTATTCCGGCAGATAACAATAAAAGCAAAGCTGACTCACGTCTACGTGAAAACATTTACACACTTTCAATTAGTGTGTGTCGAACTGACACTGACAAAAAGACATTCTTCCTCCTTTATGTCAAGGTGTCTAACACTCCTTTGTGCACATCAAACCATCCTCACAACTTCATTAAGAAACTGTGCTCTTGGGTATTCTATTTGGTATTACCCATACCAGTGCTTTCAAGACTGCTGCAGCATACTCAGAAAATGTCTATGCTGGTTACACAATTGTTTAAAGATTAATTTGTTTTTCAAAATTACTGTTGATATTTTAAGCACAGAACTGCTTTGAGATATCACAAGCACATTTCACATATGCTCCTGTCCCATGCACACACTCGCAATTAGAAAAAGTGAAGCTCTGGGATTTGATGAAGTGCAGATAGACAAGAAATTCCCAGTGGCATAATATTAATAACGCACCACAGATGAAAGTAGTACCTGCGAGTCGTGTGTCCCATGTGTATCACAGCCATCACTGACTCGATGGAGTGACTCTGAGCTGCCTGAGCTCGGAACTGACGAGTCTGGTGTGACGCTTGAGTCAGAGAAATGACGAGTATTTGTGCCCTGTACCTGAGAGGCACCTAGTTCCTGACCAACATCATCACCATCTTCACTATCACTGCTTCCATGCTGAAGCCAGTAGTAGTAATCCGAAGAATTCAATAAATGGGAGGAGTCCACATCCTCATCTTCGCTGAGCTCGTCGAGTGAGTAGTATGAGTACTCCGAAGTACTCAGTACCTGAGAAGAATCCATTTCGTCATCATCGCTGAGCCCGTCGAGAGAGTACGAATACCCAGAGCTCGAGCCAGGCAGATCTGTAGGATGAGAACTGGTCGCCGCTTCCTCCTGTACAGCAGCTGCAATATGGCCAGCTGCTTCCGCAAGTGCCGGATGAGCTTCTGCAATTCTGATGAAACAATAGACAAATTATTACATCTTAAAAGCTTTTTTTCATATACACTCAATAAAAAACATTCTACTTTAATTACTGCTATTACAGTTCAACTGCAAGAACAACTCTACATCCATCTCACACATCCGGCCCCATTAAATAATAATAATAATAATAATAATTTACCATATTTACCCGATTACAAGCATGTCTTTTCCCCAAATTTGTCATTCGAAAAATACAGGGTCATCTTATATTCACAGCTTAAACTGTTGCTGCTGAGGTCGTCTTGCAGATGAAGCTTCTGATATTGAGGTTACGTGCAGTGTTATTTTGAAAATTTTGGAAGGGCAGGACCAAGCAAACTATACTCACGTTCGGACAGGCTCAAAATTTCCTGATACTCTAAAGTACTTGATACAGTGTCGTTGCTGCTTGAACAGTCACTTGACATTTCACTCACGTGGCACTAGAGCAAGTGAATGTGAGAAACTATGAACAAGTCAATACAACAATCTGTTGCTGTACTTAAAATTTGAAAATTTTTCGAAACATAGAAGGAAACAGCACTAACTTCTTTCCTCTTACAAAGTTTTGTTATATCTGAACAGGTTTGCAGTAAAAGTTCTCACAAATGTATAAATACAGTGTGCAAACATTCAAAAGTGGAAATGTTGTCCTTCAGAAAACATTACTTGATTATGAAGCCAGATCAATATTTTATTTGATTATGAAAGACTGTAATGAACTACTAACTGGGTCACAATTGAGAAATTTGGTCCTCTTCATGTACTGGAATACCAGGTAAAAATGTTACCAACTTTTAATAAGCTTTAGAACATGATGGTGACATTCAGATGAAATACGAAGGAAAATTAATTCAGGATGAAATGTCTAACAAATGAAGTAAAATGTATTAAACTGACTGTAATTGTTGCTGAGAGACTACATTAAAGTGGTGAGACCATCGTGGAAATAATACTAACAGATGTTGGTAAATCATGGGACGAGCAAAAGTTTGGAAATCAGAGTGAATTGTGAATGCCATATTTTATTTAGGTTATAGTTGCTGTTGTTGGAATTCATTTCTGCAGGAGATGGTGAAAGTCAGGATGCGGTCAGTAGCGTACTTATGTGTTTCATGCTGCAATCTTGTCGATGCTCAACATGATACTGATGGGAACAAAACGGGATACGTCAGCTGTTTGTTTAATGCAGCCAGTGAGAGGGTGGCAGGCAGATAACGTTTGGAAGCAAGAGACATTGTAACATTCAGATAGGAGTGAAATCTGATACGTATTTGGATAAAAGCAGCTGTGCTCTCAGGTCTCATGGTACCTACAACCTCAGAAATTACAAAATATTCAACAGAAACAGCCAAATATTTGTGACAACGGAGATATAAATTTCACAGGTGTGCTATTAGGATGATACTAATTAAAAATAATGATACCAAAGACAACACGGTAAGTAAGTGAAGAAAGTAAAAAAGAAAATGGCCCACAAATTAATGTAAACCACTTCTTTTCATTTCTTTTATTTCTCCTTGTACTATCAAAATGTAGACAATCAATAAATGACAAATTTAGAATAGGCATAATTTTAACATTTTAAGTGTATACTTTATGTCAATAAACAGTTTGTAATTTTGATTATTCAGAATATGTTAAAAATAAATTTTTTTAAGGAGGATCTTAAAAAAAAAGGGGGGGGCGTGGGGGTTGTCTTACAATAAGGGTCACCTTATAATCGGGTAAAAACGGTATATTGCCAATTTCTTCAGGCACTCCCCTTGTTACATCAACAAATGCATAATATTACTGAAACAAAGAACACACTACACTTGCTATAATACATGCAAATATGTTGGCACACGAAATCAACATCTGTCTACATACAGACTCTTCCAAGTGCTTCCGTTTCTTTATCTGGTCGTCTTCTTCCAATTTTTCAGCATTCTTCACTCTCTTGCTTTCCAGCTTATGGGTGTAGTCCAGTCAACAAAGAAAATTAGGGGGAAAAATTCATGTAGTCACAAATTTTTGTACAGTGGTCCCATGAACAATGTACTAAAAATTGTAACTGGATGGGGTGTGAGGAAGGTGGAGTGGGGATGGGGGAAATTTAAAGCTAGTGCTCCCCCCTGCACTCTCTTTCTCTCTTCCTCTAAGTAACATCAAAAGCTGTGACCTCTAGTTAAAATGGTTCCCAGTACAAAATTAAATTACCTCAATTTCTGACGAGAAAGTGCCCATTAATTTTTTATCCTCTTGTGGACTAACAGTTTGTGTGTTGGAGGTGTTGGCAAAATTGCCAGATACTAAAAATATTATTTTAATGCTATATAAACTGCATTATGGGGATGCGATGGGCTGAAAGAGGGGAAGGGGGGAGATGATGGGTATGTGCATGAGGTAAGGCAGGTCGCTGGATTTTGGTCATGCTCTTTCCTCCTTCAAATTTGTGAAATCACAGTGAATACAATGGCTAGGACACATGGGGAGTATGGCAGAGGATAGAACTGCAAAGAAAAAGTGATGAAAGATGTGATACATTCAGCTAGGCAAAAAGGGAAACCTGGAAGAAGATGGATTGATGACGTAATATTGGATCTCCCCAGTATCGGAGTCTAGGGGTAGAAAAGAGCAGCAAACAACCGAGAAATGTGGAGGAAGATCACTGAAGAAGCCAAGCCTCACCCAGGGCTGTAGCGATGAAGAACACGCAATGGATGACCTATACTGTGTTATGGGGGTTGATTTGGAGAGGCACAATAGCATTGTCAGGTTCATAAGGGACTGAGGAGTATCTTCCTACCAAAGAAGGTGTTTGAACAGTAGCAGTAGTGAATTTTGTTTCCCATTTGTGAAAAATTCTCCAATCTAGTAAACTACAGGGTGACTTACTTTGATTGTGCTGGATACTGATAGAGACCTCTCAACACATGTACAAATGTAAAAGCAGATGTTATAACTTTGTGACTGAAGATATAGGGTTGTGATTACTTCGCAGCATGTAGCTCCGCAGATATGATGAAGCAATGTTCATTTAAATAAACGATAAATGGTCTATGTTCAAGGTAGGGTAAATCACAGCAACTAGTCCGCAATTACCTCATTAAACCTAAAGAGGCAATAAATTTTAATATAATATGGAAAACCAAAACAAATATAATTTAATTTTTCCTGTACAGGTACTCATGTAGTGATGTAACAATTAACAATTCAAAGTGGTACCAACTGACTGTTTAAATACATGGCAGCAAACTATTCATCTTACTATACGCTGCAAAGCGGAGATGTTCTGCAGATAATCAATAACTTATAAAAGGAGCACTGAGAAAAAAACAGTAAATTAATAGAAGTTAAAATGAAGTTAACAACGAATATGCATTCTATAGCACCAATCATAAAACTACAGAGATGAAACGAGATTAGTGAACATAACTAGCAAAAAGGAGAGCTATGATCTAGGTTTTAAGTATATTGTAATAAAAGTTTTTCATTGAAAATATGTTTACGAGAAATGACAAAGTGCTAACACTTATTTGTTACACCAAATACATAACAAGAATTATAAGATGTGTTAGTTATTTTGAGAATGTGTCTTTCACATCATTCATTTCAGTGAGTTGATCAGCTTTGGTTAAACTATAAGCTGTAGGGGTGGGTAAGGAAATACCTATCTGTTATTAATCATAGTGAATAAGAAGTCACAGTTTTCACAATAGCAGCTTTACAGTATCTGACTGCAATTACTGTCACAACTAAACATAGCATTTAACATTAATACTATGTGCTGTACGTTGGCTGTAGTTAATGCTTCTTTTTGAGAGCCTAGTGCCACACTATTAAGTCTGGCTGTGTTTTCACTGACCAGTCGCAAGTAGCAATTAAAAGCAGCATTTAAAATTCAAAGCCATGTGACTTCTGTTGACTGATGTTTGTACTTCATTCCAAGAACCTTGCATCTCATGCATGGATGTGTCACTTAACTAGGGTCAAAGAAATTAACTAAGAAGCTAATATGCTATGAGAAAAGGGTAACATTTGGTGTTTTACCTGGTAGCAGGCACTCTCATGTTTGGCTAGAGAGTGATACTGGATGCTTCATCCCCCCCCCTCCCCCTCCAGAATATTGGTTGTGTAGCATAGCCCGAAGTCTAGGTTAGGTTGAATGGTGATAATTTGTTTGAGAGTTGGAGAAGCAAATGGATGTGAATGCCAAATAGAGGCTGTGGTTAACTGACTAACCTATAGTGTGGCCTAATGTTTATGTTTGTGCCATATTTAAACACACTTTTCCAAATAAAAGCTAAAACTGCAAGGTAAGTTCAAATTGTATTTTAGATAATTGAAAACACAAGAGAGGGGGGAGGGGGGGGGGGGAGCAGGTCCAGTATGTAACTTTTATACCAAATGTTTAACGATAGTTTATTCACAAGACTGATCTTATTTTCAACACATGTAAACTTCTGTGATTATCTTCAAGTATTGCACTTAAATGATTCCTGATGTCAACTTTTAAGCAAAAGATCTGTACTTGCCTCTCTTTACACTTCCATACCATCAATGTTACATGCATAAACAAGTCTCTATCAGCTACTACTTGGCTGAAAATTTAGGGATATGAGCTTTTAAAAAAAAAGGGAGAATGAAATATTCATTATTCACTGAAATGTATTTCATGTATATTTATCATCCCTTTCAAACTGCACAATGCTTCACCAACACATTCTTGAAATGCTCAGTTTGCACACCTTACAGGCAAGAAAATATCATTCCCATTGCACTGACACATTTCACCAAGCCAGAAATAACACTCAGCAAACTTACTTGCCAATATCTATTAGTTGCTACTTGCAATGAATCAAAAGTGTAATGGTTAGGGAGTTAAATCACAGAAACTGCTATAAAAGTTGTTGTGAATTTGTAAATTGTGATTATAATTGTGACAAACTGCAACCAAAAACTGCAGTTACCAAAAAGTAGCCTTCACAGAAATCATTGATATCAAGAGGTCACAGTTTAGTCTAGTCCTCGTAAGCTTTCGTCATTCACAGGCCATAATCCCACAAAAGTAAAATGTATAACTTTCAGACTTCAATAAACAGACAACTATCCTATTCTCACTTTGTAGACTCAGTAGCTTCAGATTATGTGACCTAAGTCACATGTTAGGTAGGGCAGAAATCTATTTCAAATTCGTTCAACCCATCTTCTGACATCCCTACAAGGGAAGTCGAGTTATTGACTACAGCCTAGGAATATGTCGACTGATTGAACTGCTTATCATTTACTGCATCACGTGACACAAAGAACGGCCTGTTTGAAGCTGAAAGAAATCTTAAACTCACTCAGACATGTTACAAATTGTGTAAAAACTGGATTTTTTAATTTGCATAACATATCCAGTTTACTCCTTAAAAGCTCACCTTTCCTAGAAAGGGGGCTTACTACAAGTGGTGAGGAACAACACTGTTCTTATGGGAGTTTTGGTAGGACCGATAGATATATTTGTTTAAAGCAGGATTTTCTTAAAAGAGAATTCTTTAGTTCGGAGTTTCACTGTAAGTGTTGAAGTGTACCCATCTATCAGCCATGTTTTATGTTTGTTTTGTCATTTGCTATTTACATACTCCTCTTCTGACACAAATGTTGCATACATTTTACTAATATCTGCTCCACAGATATAGCAACCAATTTTCAAAATCAGTCTCTTTCAAAAAACCTGTCAAACAATGCAAAATACTCATTATAACAAGAAGCGGCTTCTTTACATAAGCAATTTATATCCTTCACATCCCATTTTTGCACAAAACTTAATCCATTGAATATGACAAAATACGTCATACAACTGCAGTAAATTAAGGCAGCAGTCTCTCTTAAAATATTACATACAATGTATTCAAATTTGAGCAGTAAGTTTCGTCTCACCTCCTAACTGTGTCAGCATTCTCAAGATGCACAAGCAACTCTGGTTCTTGTAGAATGGAAATTGCTATAGGATCATCCAGCAATCCAGGTGTGGCCTGTATGATATTCTCTACTACTTCTGCTCGATTCAGTCTCTGTGACAAAATACACAATATCAGAGTCATGATTTTGTGCAACACACACACACACACACACACACACACACACACACACACACACACACGAGAGAGAGAGAGAGAGAGAGAGAGAGAGAGAGAGAGAGAGAGAGAGAGAGAGAGAGAGAGAGAGAGAGAGGGGGGGGGGGGGGGGGGGTCGAGAAGGCAAATGGAGAATAGAGAGTTTGTGGTAGGAGGAAAGAACAAGAATGGCCAGAGACAGTGTGGGTGGGGTGGGGTGGGGGAATGAGAGTAGACAGAGTGAGTGGCAGTAGGAGGGAGGTGAAACGAGAATGGGCAATTGAGGGCCAAGAAGAAATGAGAGTGGGTACAGTGTGGGGGGTGGCGGGTGGGGAGAAACAAGAGTGGGCAGAGTGTAGGGGAGGGAGGAGGAAAAACAATGAGAGTGGGCAGAGTGTAGCAGAGGGGGGGGGGGGGAGGAAAAAATGAGAATGGGAAGAGAAGGGAGTGGGTGAGGGCAGAGATAAGGAAAGTGGACAGAATTTGTAGAGGGTGAGAAGAAACAAGAGTGGGAGTAGTTACTACACGGTAAGAAGAAACAAGACTGAGCAAATATTGTATGAGCAGTGACCAGAGTTTGTAGGGGGTGAGAAGAAATGAGAATGAGCACAGTTTGTGGGGAGAGGGTGGGAAATAATGAGAGTGAGATGAATGGGGAGGGGAAAGGAAGAGTGAGTTGGGGGGAGTAGGTTAGTGGTGGAGCTACCTGAGGAAAGTGGATTGGGGGGAGCTACTGTGGAAGTGTGGTGTGAGGGGGAGCTACCGTGGAATTGTGGGGTAAGAGGAGCTACCAGGTAAGCAGTGAAGTATAGGTTCAGAGGAAGTACTAGGGAAGGATGGATGAGGGAGGTGGGGCACTACCAGAGGAGAACTGCTTGAAGGGGAGCCACCAGGGAAGGACGGCTGGGGGAGGGGGGGGAGGGGGGGCTGGAGCTGCGGAAAAGATGGGTTGGGGGGTGCTGCCGGAAGAGTGTGGGGGTGGGGGGTGCTGCCGGAAGAGTGTGGGATTGAGGGAGCTGCCGGGAAAGGGTGGGATCGGGGGAGCTGCCGGGAAATGGTGGGATTGGGGGAGCCGCCGGGAAAGGGTAGTGAAACCCCACAGAGAACAAAGTGCACTGTATAGTTTTGTATTACGAAAGTTTAAATACAAATTCCAAGTGCAGCATTCTAGCTTCTGAAGTAGGTGGTGTGGGAGCAACAGGGAGGGAAGTGGCCCCATCAAGGGGGCAGGTGTAGTCTCCCAGTTCTGAGAGGTGACAGTAATTCGAGGAACTGATGGGGTGAGAACGGTTCTCGTAGTGGTGGCTTATGAGGAGGTCTGATTCGAGATTGGAGTGTGTGTTATCAGTCAATCATAAATTATATCGCGTGATCTCATCAGCCTATGACAGCAAATATTCAGAGCATAGGACATGTTATGTAATAGCCTGCACATTTTTACTTGTTCCTCTCTGATTGGTGGAAGTCAGCTGTGTTTGTGCCACTCCGGAATATTTACGCCCATTGCTAGTGTTAGCTACTGTACGCAACAGTACTGTGTGCCATTACAATAAGCAGCTGCTGTGAATACTGTGTTGATCTATGTGCACTGTTGGGTGTAGTGATTGCTAATATCATTTACAGAAATCAGCGAAGAGGCTGTACCTGGTCCTTCAAATGACTCACCATAAACGTCTGTGTCAGTTTTGCAACACAATAGTCCATTATATGTTCGTTTCTTATATATGCTACAAACTTACTGCTTTGGGAAAACAAAAGTACATCATCCAATGTGCTAAAAGCCGATCCAGAGATTCTGCTCCCAGCATTCTCTGCTCAGGGGCCAAGTGTGCGATCAGCCAATAGCGTCATCATTGTTAAGTAGCATGAGAACACAATTAGAAAAAGGTAATGGTTTAGGTTAATATACACTCAGCAGTGCTACATGTGGTCAGTCAGGATCCTATGGACACAGCTTAAATTGCAGCAGGTAAAAATTGAGGACTAGCAGGATTTTAAATTTCAGTCCTGTGCCTCGAACATTTTGTAGGTTCTACTGAGTACTTCGACTTTTCCATAGAAAATCCAATTACATGTGAAACTGCTCAAGAATTCACCTCAATTTTTTTGCCCCTGCAGCTGGTGTTCACTGCAACAGTCAAAGAGGAGCAGAACGAAATACAAAAATCGTCAGCATATAGCAGGGGAGAGACCGATGATCCTACTGCTAATGCATGACCATTGATAGCAATTAAAAAGAGTAGGACACCCAGGACAGAGCCCTGTGGGACCCCATTCTCTTTTATATGGGGTGCACTACAGCAAGCACTGACACCAACTCCGAAAGTGCAGTGTGACAAAATGTTCTGTATAAAAATCTGGAGTGGGCCCCGGTGACCCCACTCATGCAGAGTGGCAAGGATGTGGGCCAAGTGGTATCGTAGGTTTTCGTCAGATCGAAAAAGACGACAATGAGGTGTTGTCGCTGGCTAAAGGCCAATCAAATGGCAGATTCCAGGTACACCAAGTCGTCAATGGTGGAGGATCCTTGGCAAAAACCACTCTGGGACGGAGCCAGAAGGTCCCGAGACTCCAGGAGTCAAGACAACCAGACAACCACCGGCTCACCATATATTCCAGCAACTTACACAGAACTTTGGTGAGGCTTATGGGACAATAGCTGTCAACATCTAGTAGGTTGTTCTCGGGCTTTAACACTTGAATGATGACACTTTCCTGCCACTGCAATGGGAATTCACAACCACATCAAATGTGGTTGAAGCTTTACACTTCTCTGGCTCAGAAGTGGGGACTGAAATCCCCAATGGTTGGGGGGGATATTGCTCCCAAAGTAGGTGGTGTGGGAGCAACAGGGAGGGAAGTGCCCCCCTGGCAGGTGTAGTCTCCGGGTTCTGAGAGGTGAGAGTAATTCGAGGAACTGATGGGGCGAGAACTGTTCTCGTAGTGGTGGTTTACGAGGTGGTCATAGCCACAGGGTGTAGGTGCTCAAATTTCCTCTTAGCCTCAGTGTAGGTCAGTCGGTCCAGGGTCTCATATTCCACGATTTTCGTCTCTTTCTGTAAAATCCTGCAGTCTGGCAAGCAAGTTGAATGGTGCTCTCCACAGTTGACACAGATGGGAGACGGGGCGCATGGAGTATTGGGATGCGATGGACATCCACAATCTTGACAGGTGGGGCTGGAAGTAGAGCAGTGCATATGGGGAGGGATATATGGCTTGACGTCACAGCGGTAGACCATCACCTTGACCTTCTCAGGCAATGTGTCACCCTCGAAGGCCAAGATGAAAGCACAGGTGGCAACCTTGTTATCCCTTGGACCCCAAAGGATGTGCCAGATGAAATGAACACCTTGCCGCTCTAAACTGGAGCGCAGCTCATCATCAGACTGCAAAAGAAGGTCCCTGTGGAATATAATACCTTGGACCATATTTAAGATCTTATGAGTCATGGTGGTAACAGAAACGTCCCCCAACTTGCCACAAGCGAGTAATGCCCGTGACTGGGCAGAGGATGCTGTTTTTATCAAGACTGACCCACAGTGCATTTTGGACAAGCCCTCCACCTCCTCAAACTTGTCCTCCAAATGCTCCACAAAAAACTGAGGCTTCATGTACACGAAAGATTCCCCATCAAGTCTCGTACATATGAGGTACTGGGCGAATAAGCTTCACTGCCATCCTTAGCCTGGTGTTCCTCCCGCGGTGTGACCAGGGAGGGGAATGACTTGGGGTCATATTTCGGATATGAGGTACACAGAAGTCCATGGTCATCGTCGGTACAGAAAGTGACACTGCAGGAAGGTGTTCTCGCCCAAGAGATGGGAATGGGCAGGACTGCAATGCAGCGAAGAGAAAGTGGGCTGAAGATCTCAATCCACGATTGACATGTAAGGCGCCCTTCCCTAATTGGCTCGCTCTTTGGGAAAATTTTGAAAAATGGATGTCAAATCCTACGGGGGACCATTACACAAAGTCCGAAATGTGTGAGACTCCTTTTAGTCTCCTCTTATGACAGTCAGGAATACCTTGGGCCTATTCTTACCCCTGGACCCACAGGGGGAGGGGGGGGGGGGCAAATATCCTGACAGTGCAGTTATTTATCTGTATTAATGTGATAAAATCAATTCACACAAAGACTAATCTGAGACAGAGCTCTCACACAGCTGAAAGAGCGAATCATATTTCAAGAACTTTGTTCTACTGTATTGTTTTTGGAGAATTCATTTGAATGAGAGAGACTGAGAGCCACATAACTGAAAACATGGAGAAAAGACTATCCACAAGCTTATGAACAGTCCACTGTGACGATCAGTCTTCTGTAATGCTGCCAACAGGGAATTCTTATTTCGCATGACATACACTGGCTGTAAATATTTGTCAAGCTTTAACGATGAGATTTTGTGTGTGGTGTTAATTCCAACACATGCAATCATTTCTTGTTTTCACTAAATACTGTTGCGTCAAGTAATATAAAATAAGAAAAACACAGAAGACCCATAAAACTGCAGTTAGGATGTGCTGTGCTTTGATAAATAGTGTTCAGCAGCGGCACTCTTAAAATAAGTTCGAGATATGGTTAGACTAATGTGAATACAAAAAAATCTGGGCTTCATGGATATGCTTCTGTTTCATGTATTCGGTGCACTCCTAACAATTTTGAACCATAAGGTTACAGACAGGTGATAAGCAGAAATTGCTATCTTGAGCCCAATAACATACTGAACACTTTATCTGACTCAACATTGTGGTCAAACGAGCTACGCATTGATTTAAATGTGATTCAATGGCATTCAGTTTCAAGTTGACTTCTTGATTTCTGAAGAGGCTCTTAAAGGTCATGCTAGGACACACTGGTTCAAAGTTGTGTTATTCTCATCATTCAAAGTTCTGTTGAGTTTGAAAACCAGGTATTTGACTCTGAACTACTCAGAGTCATATTGTAACACATGGCATGTAGATGACATTTGTTGAGTGAAGTATTGGTTTTGTATTAATGCTAGAGTGCAGTTCTTGATGGTAGGACCATCTGCTGTCCTTATTTGATGCACTAATCCAGAGCACTGATGAACTCTTCTACACACAGTATATCAACTGATTCTGCATAAACTACTGATAATTCATTCATATCACTGAACAGGCATTATCTATACAACTATAATATATTAATTTAAATGACATGCATAATGAAGAATGTTTTCTTAGACACAGTACACACACCAAAGAACATGAGAATTGGAGGAGGGAAGATCTAGAATAGAGACATTGAGTGTTACAAATAAAATATCTTCCCATTGCACTACACATATAAAAAAGGAATATATTTCTATACTTGAAACAAATACAAAAGTCAAAAAAAGTTTTGCATCACCTCTGTTCCAAGAGTTGTGGAACCTGCACAGAAAATTGGAACAGAGATCAATGTAAGCATTTCTGCCCTTTATATTGCTCATGAAAACCACACATTGTATGTTGTACGACCATACAGCAAGACCTTCAGAGGTGGTGGTCCAAATTGCTGTACACGCGGCAGCTCTAATACCCAGTAGCACGTCCTCTTGCATTGACACGTGCCCGTGTTCGTTGTGGCATACTATCCACAAGTTCATCAAATCACTGTTGGTGCTTGTCCCACTCCTCAACAGAAATTCGGTGTAGATCCCCCACATCATCCATAAAGAGCCCTTTTCAATCTATCCCAGGCATGTTAGATAGGGTTCATGTCTGAAGAACATGCTGGCCACTGTAGTCGAGCGATGTCATCATCCTGAAGGAAGTCATTCACAAGATGTGCACAATGGGGGTGCAAATTGTCGTCCATGAAGACGAATGCCTCAGCAATATGTCACCGATATGGTTGCACTATCAGCTGGAGGATGGCATTCACATATCATACAGCCATTATGGTGCCTTCCAAGACCACCAGGGCGTATGTCGGTCCCACATAATGCCACCCCAAAACAGCAGGAAACCTCCACCTTGCTGCACTCGCTGGACAGTGTGTCTAAGGCGTTCGGCCTGACCAGATTGCCTCCAAACACGTCTCCAACAATTGTCTGGTTGAAGGCATATGCAACACTCATTGGTGAAGAGCACGTGATGTCGATCTTGAGCGGTCCATTCAGCATGTTGTTGGGCCCATCTGTACTGCACTGCATGGTGTCATGGTCGCAAAGATAGATCTCGCCATCGATGATGGGAGTGAAGTTGCGCATCATGCAGCCTGTTGCGCACAGTTTGAGTTGTAACACAATGTCCCGTGGTTGCACGAAAAGCATTATTCAACACGGTGGCATTCCTGTCAGGGTTCCTCCAAGGCATAATCCATAGTTAGGGGTAATCCACTGCAATAGTAGCCCTTGGACGGTCTGAGCGAGGCATGTCATCAACAATTCCCGTCTCTCTGAATCTCCTCCATGTCCGAACAACATCGCTTTGGTTCACTCTGAGATGCCTGGACACTTCCCTTGTTGAGAGCCCTTCCTGGCACAAAGTAACAATGCGGACGCGATCGAACTGCGGTACTGATCGTCTAGGCATGGTTGAACTACAGACAACACGAGCCGTGAACCTCCTTTCTGGTGGAATGACTGCAACTGATCGGCTGTCAGACCCCCCCCCCCCTCTGTCTAATAGGCGCTGCTCACACGTGGTTGTTTACATCTTTGAGTGGGTTTAGTGACATCTCTGAACAGTCAAAGGGGCTGTGTCTGTGATACAATATCAACAGCCAATGTCTATCTTCAGGAGCTCCGGGAACCGGTATGATGCAAAACTTTTTTTTGTGTGTGTAAATTTACTGAGTTATAATTGACATTGTATTTTGTTTTATATTTCATGACATACATTATGCCTGCTTTCATTCTATAAATTTTATTAAACATCACTACACAGTGAATGGTGGTCTAGCTCACTTGACAAACAACACAATTAAATTCCATTTACTAAAATGCATACTAAACACACTGGAGCAATTGAGAGTCGTGTAGCTAGATGTGTTACCAGTAAGTTCGAGCAACACTTATCACAGAAATGCTTCATGAATTGAAATGAAAATTCCTGGAGGGAAAAGTTTAGAAAGCTGGTGTTTGCAACAGATGGCAGAACTACCTTATTGCTGCCAACATAAATCTTTCATATGTACTGCAAAGACAAATTAAGAGAAACCAGGGCTCATATGGAAGCTTTTAGACAGTTATTTTTCCCTTGCTACAATTATGAGAGGAGCAGGAAAGGGAATGACCTCCACCATGCACTGTATGGTGGCTTGTGCAGTATATATGTATGTAAATGTAGAGAACTATACTGGAAAAACAAACAAAACAAATTAAAATATACATACATGTAGGGCACTACGGTAGCTTGGATGCTTAAGAAATGTCTTGAACGCCATCACCAACTCTTGAATGTCCATTTCAGACAGGGGTCTTGATGGAACAGGTGCTTCTGTAGAAGAGAATGCCCTAACACTGTAAGATTGTTATTCCATACTCAAATATATTGGCTGTTGTTACAATACTATATTTTACTCCGAGAGGTATACATCTTACAAACAATTTTAGACTGTGACTAATTTCAATCTCATACTTGAGATTTAAGAATTACAAGCTTTATATTATTGTGTATTTAACTGTGGCCTTCAGTTCCAATAACTAGAGGACACATATTTATTCTGTGAACACCTCCCTTCACCTGTTAAGGTGTACTGTATTGAGTAGCTATTTAATTTAAGTGCAGGTAGCTATGTACACAAGTTGGTTTGAGTTTGTAATTTAGTTCCCTAGCAGTTTCTCTTTTTTCTTTGTTTCAACAATTCATTTGGGTACAACTTCCAAGAAGTCAAATAGGGTTATGATATTGTTTGTGTAACTTAAGGTTGAAGAACACAATAAAAGATCTTTATTTATAAGACAGTCTCTCTCTCACACACACACACACACACACACACACACACACACACACACACACACACACACAAAGATTGGTAAATCTTGTGCAAAACCACGAAGAAGAAAAACAAAAGGATATATTTTCATGAAAAATGTCATATTACCAACTTGAACTGCAGGTAAAATACTTTATCTACACAACTAGTTTCAATCATCTGATCATCAACAGGTTCAGAAAAGTATTCACAGAATCATGTTAAGTGTTCATAAAATCACTGTCTTCAGGTGATACAAATGTAAATTACATTGACAATCCATAAAAAGTGTGATAGGCAGTGTGCTCATTCACATTAAACTATAATTTCACTATACTACGATATACCATATGATAACAGTGTGTAGCTCATGGTTTCATCACATGATGATAAAGATTTTATAATTCACATAAGATGATGTGAATACTTTTGTGAACCTGGGGTCAAATGACAAACCGGTTGTCTAAATAAAGTACTTTACCAGCAGCTCAAGGGAATAACACCAAGTTTTTTCAAATATAGAAGAGCTGTGCGGCACCACATCCTGAAAACATATTCAGATACTTTCATGTTTACTGCTAAGCAAAAGAAGGACCACAGTATATCAAGTACATCAGAACATCAGCAGTTCACTTCGAAAAACTGGATTTTCGTTTTGCCAGAAGCCAGAAAGGTGGAAGTCAACTGACTCACATATGAGCACAAGAAAATTATTTTGTCTTCTATAAGCAAATAACCAGACTGCTGATTTTACAGATGTACATCGTGGGAATAGCATCTTGTCATCACTATATTTTGGTGGTGTATATAGTAAACTGGTGTTTGACATATTGACTGTGACCTTTAGAGCCTATACAGAGTGTTACAAAAAGGTACAGCCAAACTTTCAGGAAATATTCCTCACACACAAAGAAAGAAAATATGTTATGTGGACGTGTGTCCGGAAACACTTTCCATGTTAGAGCTCATTTTATTACTTCTCTTCAAATCACATTAATCATGGAATGGAAACACACAGCAACAGAACGTACCAGCATGACTTAAAACACTTTGTAACAGAAAATGATACATGCATCCACCCACCCTCCGTCGCATGGAATCCCTGATGCGCTGATGCAGCCCCGGAGGATGGCGTATTGTATCACAGCCGTCCACAATACGAGCACCAAGAGTCTCTACATTTGGTACCGGGGTTGCGTAGACAAGAGCTTTAAACTGCCTCCATACATGAAAGTCAAGAGGGTTGAGGTCAGGAGAGCGTGGAGGCCACGGAATTGGTCCACCTCTACCAATCCATCGGTCACCAAATCTGCTGTTGAGAAGCGTACGAACACTTCAACGGAAATGTGCAGGAGCTCCAACGTGCATGAACCACATGTTGTGTCGTACTTGTAAAGGCACATGTTCTAGCAGCACAGGTAGAGTATCCCGTATGAAATCATGATAATGTGCTCCATTGAGCGTAGGTGGAAGAACATGGGGCCCAATCAAGACATCACCAACAATGCCTGCCCAAACGTTCACAGAAAATCTGTGTTGATGACGTGATTGCACAATTGCATGCGGATTCTCGTCAGCCCACACATCCTGATTGTGAAAATTTACAATTTTATCACGTTGGAATGAAGCCTCATCCGTAAAGAGAACATTTGCACTGAAATGAGGATTGGCACATTGTTGGATGAACCATTCGCAGAACTGTACCCGTGGAAGCCAATCAGCTGCTGATAGTGCCTGCACACGCTGTACATCGTACGGAAACAACTGGTTCTCCCATAGCACTCTCCATACAGTGACGTGGTCAATGTTACCTTGTACAGCAGCAACTTCTCTGACACTGACATTAGGGTTATCGTCAACTGCACAAAGAATTGCCTCGTCCATTGCAGGTGTCCTCATCGTTCTAGGTCTTCCCCAGTCGCGAGTCATAGGCTGGAATGTTCCGTGCTCCCTAAGACGCCGATCAATTGCTTCGAACGTCTTCCTGTCGGGACACCTTCGTTCTGGAAATCTGTCTCGATACAAACGTACCACGCCACGGCTATTGCCCCCTACTAATCCATACATCAAATGGGCATCTGCCAACTCCGCATTTGTAAACACTGCAATGACTGCAAAAGCACGTTCATGATGAACACTAACCTGTTGATGCTACGTACTGATGTGCTTGATGCTAGTACTGTAGAGCAATGAGTCGCATGTCAACACAAGCACCGAAGTCAACAATTACTTCCTTCAACTGGGCCAACTGGCGGTGAATCGAGGAAGTACAGTACAAACTGACGAAACTAAAATGAGCTCTAACATGGAAATTAAGCGTTTCCGGACACATGTCCACATAACATCTTTTCTTTATTTGTATGTGAGGAATGTTTCCTGAAAGTTTGGCTGTACCTTTTTGTAACAACCTGTATATTTCCATTATCTTATAATAGTTTGGACAAGAGTAACATTCTATTATATACTAAAATGAAGATGTTCAAGACCTTTTCCTTTTGCTCAGGTCACAGTACGTGGCTTCATGCACAGTATTCTACCTATTTTCCATGTCCCCACAGTATACCACTGCATCTTGCACACTGTATTACATCTCCTCTTGCTTTTTAGGAGCCTATCAGTATTCTATTTGCAGCCCAAAACTTCAAGAGAGGCAAAAAAGTTGGGCCTCTTGTTGTTTGTTTGATCCTACAGCATTGAATTTCTAACACTACCTAAAATACTGTACTACTTCAAACCCCATTTCTCCTGTCAACAGTACTCATGTAGAGGCTTAAATGCTCTTTCAATAACTTCAGGGCCAGACCACAAGCTGTGTTAAAATGATAGCCTACACACAGATATTACAATGTCCACGGCTTCCATTTGAACTGACTCTGCATGGGTACAATACCCTTTTTAATTTCACAGTAACATCTGAACTGTCATTTTAAAGCAGTGACTCACACATCTGCACCATTTACAGAGGTCAGAAATGAAAGAACCAGATTGTCTGGTACTGGTGTTCCATATAGTGAACCTCCACTATCTTTATAATTTGGCTATCTGTGTGACACTCCAAGCTAACATGGAATTCTGCAAAAACTCAAGACTGTCTTTGTCACTACCTTAAGGGCCTCTAGCATGGGAAACAGGCAAACCATACACTCGATCCTACAATGCTGTAGGCTTCTGTCAATTTTCATACAGACTATGCAGTGAAATAAAATGTGTTAACTGCAAAGCAATTTCTATACTAATGACCCATATTAGGTGAGCTCATGAATGTAAACAGAACTGTCCATCTTGGGGACAACAAGAATTCAGTTTCTGAACACATTCTGAGGCACTTCTCTAAGGACTTGAGTGTGTGCTACACTCCAAAGCTATTTGGATCCTCACACTCACAAGGAGAGGTCCTCAGCGGTGGGATCAACTTTAAGAAACCATCTTTATGGTTCTGGAGGTTAAGAGCCTAGGTATTGCACACTGCAGCCATTCACTCTGGTGGGCCCTCGTTTGCGACTAAGTGATGAAAAAATATTTCAGAATCTTGTGCGACACTCAATAGCGTTAAAAAATTTGGATGACATAGTCGTGTTGCATGGTATAATAGATAGGATAATAGCTTCACATGCAAGAGGTTGTGGGTTCAAACCTCGTCAGGGGCAGTAATTTTTTTGTTTTGCTTTTAAATCATTATTGAAATGACTTTCATCACTATTCTTATTCTATTAATTGGTTTAAATGTATTTTTTTTTTGTTCCAATTCCTCTGCCATTTTAACACAATAACTTCCTCATTTTTCTTCCTATCATTCTTTTTCCACTTGAAATCTTTGTTCATGTGTTTTTAATTAAGTTTATATATTAATTTTGATTTAATTTCTTTTGTTTTATCACCCCCCCCCCCCCCCCCCCCCCCCCACATACACACATTACTGCAGTCTTCTCATTCTGCTTTAATTTCATTTCACTTATAAAACATTCTTTCATTTAAATCTTCACCTGCGTTATTTTGTCCATACTGATATAGGTTTTTAGGTTAAGTTTTATATGTTTTTATGACAATTACCGTGGGAAAAAAATTGCACATCTGGTAAACATTTTTCACAGCATTGCACAGTCAATATGAATAGATTATTTCATCTTTCATTTGGAAAAAGAATAAAATGAAGAAAAAATGAAACAAAGAAAAAGTTCATACAGAACTAGGAGGAAATGAGGAATAACCAAAAAGATGGGGAGGGGGTGCACATCTGGTAAACATTTTTCACAGCATTGCACAGTCAATACGAATAGATCATTTCATCTTTCATTTGGAAAAAGAATAATATGAAGAAAAAATGAAACAAAGAAAAAGTTCATACAGTGATTAAAATGATGTGACAAAGGAATAGAAATAAAAAAATTACATTTACCAATTGCTTGAATAAAAATAATAATCAAAGTCATTTTGACAAAGATTTAAAAATAATGAAAAATTTACTGAGATTCAAACTCACAATCTCATGCATGCATAGCTATTATCTTATCCATTACACCATACAACCCGTCTGTGTAGTATGACTATCAACGTATATCGGGTTTCAAAAATATCTAATGCATCGCTGGGGAACTCTCCTTGTCAGTACTAGTTTCTCTGAATGCCAGAATGGGGATTTGCTCTCCAAAATATTGTCCCAGCCTACAACCCTCCTGGATTTTACCTTCTGTTATTACACAACCGCCCCATTTATTTATTTACTGAATTATATTCTTTGTTTTTTTTATTTTCATTCAACTACTTGCAGACACCCCTCCCCATCTTTTTGGTTATTCCTCATTTCCTCCTAGTTCTTAATCGCAACTGTTCATTTCATTTGCCATTTCTGATCCTCTTAATCCATTCATACTTCTTACACTGTCCTATCTTCTCTACACTGAAGCTGTCAAGAGGGCTTAACAATTTACAATCTTTGAACTCTGACACCTCCCCCTACATCTTTGTCTCCTCCAAACATGTGAGCCCCTTTCACAATGTGGGCTTGAATGGCCTGTAACTTCTTCCTAACCTTCCCAGCTATGCGTCTCCCCTCCCTGCACAAGGAATGAATTGTTCTAAAAGCTTGGTTAGTTTAATATTTATTATTATTATTTAACATTCTGAACTTCACCTCCTGAAGGTAAGTATTAGCCGGAAATTGTGTCTCCTTGCAATGTAACAGCCTTCTCAAGTGAATTTTCCTTTTGATACAGTACATATCTGACTGGACCATTATCTCCAATACACTATTCTTCTGTGTTGTATGACAACAGATGTCTAAATATGTCACAAAGCATTGGCTGCTGATGTGTGCAGTCACCCATCCACCCCTCACTTGACAACAGTATCTTGAAATTGTATATTCCCACCTTTTGCAAATTCCATGGTGAGTTTTATATTACGGTAGGATGAGCTGATTTAGTGCAAGATCACTCTGTGTGTCATATGGACCACAAATGGGACACTACAACAACACAAGAGTTAATTTAAAAATTAGAGAACAATTTATAACACAACATGCTATGGGAGCAGAATAAAATTCACATACAAACTGTTAGCAGTGTAACAGGACATGGATTAATGATACATCCTCAACACTAGTGTTTTGACAAGGGCAGTGGCAACCGACCGAACCAGAGCAGCCTCAGGGAAGTAAACTATTTTGTGACTTTTAGGAGTTCCTAACCAGGAGCGAATTGTACAATTTCATCTGTGTGCTTTCATAGTTTAGGTCCCCGAGTTTCTGCATGTTAACTTAATACCTAATCGACGCAGTCCTTGAGTTTTCATTTGCTTTGGAAAGTAAACCAATTCTGTGACATATTACGAGTGCCAAATCAGGAGCGAATTATTCAGTCTTGCTTCGGTAGTTTGGTTTCCGAATCTCTGTGTATTAACCTAATTTATTAGACACAGTCCTTCAGTTTTCGTCAGGGTCTACAATAGAATTCTGCAGCACATGTCAATAGTCCAGCTGTCTGAGTAGAGCAGTTTTCCGTGGTCTTTAGCATGGATAGGGACTGTGATTGTTGCGTGCGAATGTGGGCCGAGTTGGTAACACTTCACTCTCAGCTTCAGACTGTGATGGCTCCTGTTACACAGCTTGAAGCTGTAGTGGATGGCCATCACTGTTGTGGGCTGGCTGTGAGGATCCAATGAATGTCCAGCAAGTCTGAGGCCTCCAATCAGTCATCACCTGTGGCCAGCTCAGTTACTGCTCGCACTGAGTTTGACTCCTCATCCGTGGTCGAGTGGGAGGTCGCTCGGGATGTGGCAGGCAGTGAAAGACTTCCCTGAGAGCCGTAAGTAAGGCCTCCCCAGTTAGTCTGACAAACATGTTCCAGGCACTATCTATAGCTGACGCTGTTGCTCAGCTAGATGCAACAGCCTGTCCTGTTTCAGAGGAAACCTCTCAGTCTGCAAGATCCAGGGAATCACAGAGGGTGGGATTATTGGTACTTGGGAGCTCCAGCGTTAGGCGCATTCTGTGGCCCCTTAGGGACATGGCTGCCAAGAAGGGGAAGAAAGCCAATGTGCACTCCATGAGGAGTCATTCCAGATGTGGAACGAGTCCTTCTGGATGCTATGAAGAGCACAGGGTGCAGCCAACAGCAGGCGGCGGTTCATGTCAGTACCAATGATGTGTGTCACTTTGGATTGGAAGAGATTCTCTCTGGTTTTGAGTGGCTAACAGAAGTGGTAAAGGCTGCAAGTCTTCCTTGTGAGATGAAAGCAGAGCTCACCATTTGCAGCAGTCGACAGGGCCAATTGCATACCTCTAGTACAGAGCTGAGTGGAGGGTCTGAATCAGAGGCTCAGATGGTTCTGCAACAGTGTAGGCTGCAGATTCCTTGACTTGAACCATAGAGTGGTTGGTTATTGGATTCCGCTGAATGGGTCAGGAGTCCACTGCATGCAGGAAGTGGCTACATGGATAGCAGGTGCTGTGTGGTGTGGCGTGGTGTGTGCAGTTTTTTTAGGTTAGAGGCTCTCGAGGAAATTCAAAAAGGGCTTTAGTCTCAATGAGTGCATGCAGAACACAGGAAGAACACAGATACAGAAACCACTGGTATAACAGCTGTAAACTGCCGTAGCTGTGTTGGGAAGGTACCAGAACGCCAAGATCTAATAGAAAGCACTGATGCTCAAATCGTTACAGGCACTGAAAGCCGGCTAAAGCTGGAGATTAGTTCAACCGAAATTTTTGTGAAGAAGTTAATGGCGTTCCGAAAGGGCAGGCTAAACACAGTTGGCAGTGGCATGTTTGTTGCTGTTAGAAGTTTACCTTGTCACGAAATTGAAGCAGATAGTTCCTGTGAGTTAGTATGGGCAGAGGTCATTCTTGGCAACCGGAATAAAATAATAATTGCATCGTTTTACCAACTTCCCAATTCAGATGATACAGTGGCTGAAAGGTTCAAAGAAAACTTGAGTTTAATTTCAAACACGTATCCGATTCATTTAGTTGGTGGTGACTTTAATGTACCCTCGATATGTGGGCAAAAATACATGTTTAAATATGGAGGTATGCCCAAAATATCATTCAAAATTGTGCTAAATGCAGTCCCTGAAAATTATTTCAAGCAGTTTATTCATGAGCACATGCGAATAGTAAACGTCTGTGAAAGCACACTTGACATCGTAGCAAAAAATAATCCTGAGCTAATTAAAAGCATCAAATCAGATACGGGGATTATGAAACACAGGGTTGTCATAGTGAGATTGAATACTGTAACCCCCAAATCCTCTAAATATATACCTATTCAAAAAAGCAGATAAAAATGCACTTAAGACCTTCCTGACAATCTCCACTCCTTCCAAATTAACAATATAAGTGTAGACCAAATGTGGCTTGAATTCAAAGATGAAACTTTGTCCCAAAACCTAGCAGAAAATCCACAGAGATTCTCGTCATATGTGACGAATGCTAGCGGCAAGACATAATCAACGCCTTCTCTGCACGACAGCAATGGAAATACTATCAATGACAGTGCTGCCAAAGAAGAAGTACTAAACACGGAATTCTGAAATTCCTACATCAAAGACGACAAAGTAAAGATTCCTGAATCTGAATCAAGAACAACTGCCAACATGAGTAAGTTGAGGTAGATACCCTCTGAGTAGTGAACCAACTTAAATCACTTAACAAAAGCAAGTCTTCCTGTCCAGGCTGTACACAGTTAGGTTCCTTTCAGAGTATGCTGATGCAATAACTCCATATTTAACAATCCTTTCAGAGTATGCTGATGCAATAACTCCATATTTCATGATCATATACAGTCGTTTGTTTGACAAAAGCTCCATACCCAAAGACTAGAAAGCTGCACAGGTCACACATATATTCAAGAAAGGTAGAAGGAGTAATCCACTAAATTACAGGCCTGTATCATTAATGTTGATATGCAGTAGGATTTTGGAACATATATTGTGTTCGAACATTATGAATTACCTCAAAGAGAACGGTCTATTGGCACACAGCCAACACGGATTTAGAAAACATCATTCTTGTGAAAAACAACTAGCTCTTTACACCCATGAAGTGTTAAGTGCTACTGACATGAGATTTTAAACTGATTCTGTATTTCTAAATTTCCAGAAGGATTTTGGCACAGTACCACACAAGTGGCTCATAGTGAAATTGCGTGCTTATGGAATATCGTCTCAGTTATGTCACAGCTCTTAGTAATTCACAGAAAGCCATCGAGTACAACATAAGTGATTTCTGGCGTTCCCCAAGATAGTGTTACCGGCCCTTTGCTGTTCCTTATCTATATAAACGATTTAGGAGACAACCTGAGCAGCCGTCAGACTGTTTGCACATGATGCTGTCGTTTATCAACTAATGAAGTCATCAGATGATCAAAATAATTGCAAAACAATTTAGAAAAGATACCTGTATGGTGCAAAAATTGGCAACTGAACCTAAATAAGGAAAAGTGTGAGCTCATCCACACGATTGTTCAACGGAATCAAAATCAATGAACAACTTAAATTGGAATGAACACACAGAAAATGTTGTGGGGAAGGCAAATCAAAGACAGCATTTTATTGGCAGGACACTTAGAAACTGTAACAGATCTACTAAAGACACTGTGTACACTACACTTGTCTGTCCTCTGTTTTAGAATACTGCTGCATGGTGTGGGATCCTTACCATGTAGGATTGACAGAGTATATCAAAAAAAGTTCAAAGAAAGGCAGCACGTTTTACATTATCGCAAAATAGTGGAGAGAGTGTCACTGAAATGACACAGAATTTGGGATGGACATCATTAAAACAAAGGCATTTTTCGCTGTGGTGGAATCTTCTCACAAAATTTCAGTCACCAATTTTCTCCTCCAGAAGCAAAACTATTTCGTTGACGCCAACCTACATAGGGAGAAATGATCATCATAATAAAATAAGAGAAACCAGAGCTCACATGAAAATATGTAGATGTTCATTTTTTCTGGGTGCTGTACGAGATTGGAATAACAGAGAATTATTGTGAAGGTGGTTTGATGTAATTTGCAGAGTATCCATGTAGATATAGATGGGCAATGGATTAGAAAAATAGCCCTGGGGTGGTGAGAGGGGTCCCAGGTAACAATCGGCAATTTTGTCAGCATTTTGTGATGGAAATATATGCTTCTGAAATATCGTGTCAGTCAGACACTATTATCCAGATACCAAATAAGGAAATGCATACCAGAAAAATTTCAGAAATTAGAGGAAGTAGTAACTCATACTGCTACTGCTGCTGTGGTACCAACTGTCTGCTTTGACCCATGAAGTAACTTTGTGGTGGTAGGTGACATTATGGTCACAACATAATTGAAACAGATCATTTTTGCAGAGGGCTTGTTGGAGTATGCAGTGATGGTCTCTAGTGAGGGACGCTTATGTTTCTAAATTGTTTGTGAGTGATGTTAGTGATTTACTGAACTTCTTTAGTGCTGCTTCTAAGAATAATACTGGAAATGTTTGTGGCCGTTAGTGAGTTATTTTGATGTTGTCAGTAATGGGCGATA
This sequence comes from Schistocerca piceifrons, assembly GCF_021461385.2. Taxonomy (NCBI): domain Eukaryota; kingdom Metazoa; phylum Arthropoda; class Insecta; order Orthoptera; family Acrididae; genus Schistocerca; species Schistocerca piceifrons. Next base: position 356,065,317 of record NC_060144.1, on the reverse strand, counting down.
CATTTGCTTTCCCTTTCAATATTACTAATGTGGTTTGTAGTTTATAGTTGGTGATTTAATTTTGTGTTTCATTTTTTGTTAGTTATAGATACGACAACAAAGTTTATGAGACGACTGCTGCATGCCACAAGTGGGGGATGACATGTTGACTATGATTAAATTTCTTCAATTGTTCAGTGTAATTGTCATGTATGAGAAGTGTCATATTTGTGGAGAAGGTATGAGGTGGTCAAAGTTGTTTCATTTCAGGCCAAGGACTAGTATTTACTATCTACATCTATGTGATTACTCTGCTATTTGCAATATAGTGCCTGGCAGAGGGTTCAATGAACCACCTTCATGCTGTCTCTCTACCGTTCCACTCTCAAACGGCACACGGGAAAAACGAGCACTTAAATTTTTCTGTGTGAGCCCTGATTTCTCTATTTTATCATGATCATTTCTCCCTATGTTGGTGGGTGCCAACAGAATGTTTACGCAATTGGAGGAGAAAACTGGTGATTGAAATTTCATGAGAAGATCCTGTCACAATGAAAAATGCCTTTGTTTTAATGATTGGCACACCAATTCATGTATCATGTCTGTGACACTATTTCCCCTATTTCGTGTTAATACAAAACACGCTGACCTTCTTTGTACTTTTTCAATGTCATCCGTCAATCCCACCTGATGTGGATCCCACACTGCACAGCAATACTCCAGAATAGGGCGGACAAGCGTAGTGTAAGCAGTCTCTTTGGTAGACCTGTTGCACCTTCTAAGTGTTCTGCCAATGAATCGCAGTCTTTGGTTTGCTCTAACCACAATATCATCTATGTGATCGTTCCAATTTAGGTTATTTGTAATTGTAATCCCTAAGTATTTAGTTGAATTTACAGCCCTCAGGTTTGTGTGACTTATCGCGTAATCTAAATCTAGTCGATTTCTTTTAGTACTCATGTGAATAACTTCACACTTTTCTTTATTCAGGGTCAATTGCCACTTTTCGCACCATACAATTATCTTATCTAAATCATTTTGCAAGTCGTTTTGATCATCTGATGACTTTACAAGACGGTAAATGACAGATTGTCTCCTATGTTGTTAATATAGATCACGAACAGTAGGGGGCCTATAACACTTCCCTGGGGAACGCCGGATATTTCTTCTGTTTTACTCTATGACTTTCCATCTATTACTACAAAATGTGACCTTTCTAGCAGGAAATCACGAATCCAGTCGCACAACTGAGGCGATATTCTGTGGGCAAGCAGTTTGGTTAGAAGACGCTTGTGAGGAATGGTGTCGAAAGAATCCGGAAATCTAAAAATATGGAATGAATTTGACAGCCCCTGTTGATAGCACTTATTACTTCATGAGTATAAAGAGCTAGTTGTGTTTCACAAGAACAATATTTTCTGAATCCATGCTGACTATATGCCAATAAATCGTTTTCTTTGAGGTACTTCATAATGTTTGAATACAGTATATGTTCTAAAACCCTACTGCAAATCGATGTTAGTGATATAGGCCTGTAATTCAGCGGATTACTCCTACTTCCCTTTTTGGGTATTGGTGTGACTTGAGCCATTTTCCAGTCTTTAGGTACGGATCTTTCTGTGTGCGAGTGGTTGTATATAGTTGCTGAATATGGAGCTATTTTATTAGCATACTCCGAGAGGAACATGACTGGTATACAATCTGGACTGGAGGCCTTGCCTTTATTATGTGATTTAAGCTGCTTTGTTACACCAAGGATATCTACTTCTATGTTGCTCATCTTGGCAGTTGTTCTTGATTGGAATTCAGGAACATTTACTTCGTCTTCTTTGGTGAAGGAGTTTCGGAAAACCATGTTTAATAACTCTGCTTTAGTGACACTGTCATCAGTCACTTCTCCGTTGTTATCGTGCAGTGAGGGTATTGATTGCATCTTGCTACTGGTGTGCTTTATGTATGACCAGAATCTCTTTGGGTTTTCTGCCAGATTTCGAGACAGAATTTCGTTGTGAAAATTATTTTCGAACTTCTGTAAAACATTGCCATTCTTGGGGATTTTGGATTCTTTTAAATTTGACATGCTTTTTTCCTTGCTTCTGCAACAATGATCTGACCTGTTTTGTGTACCAGGGGGAATCAGTACCATTACTTATTAATTTATGCGATATGTATCTCTCAATTGCTGTTGATACTATCTCTTTGAAAACATTCCACAACTTTTCTACACTTACATGATCAGATCGGAAGGAGTGAAGACTGTCTCTTAAAAAGGTGTTAAGAGCATTTTTATCAGCTTTTTTTAAATACATATACTTTGTGTTTCTTTTTGATGGTTGTAGGTGTTACGGTATTCGGCCTAGCAGCAACTGCCTTGTGGTCGCTAATCCCTGTATTCGTCACAGCACTCACTATTTGTCCAGGATTATTTGTTGCTAAAAGGTCAAGTATGCTTCCGCAACCATTTACGCTTCGAGTGGGCTCATGAACTAATTGTTCAAAATAATTTTCTGAGAAAGCATTCAATACAATTTCAGATGATGTTTTATGCCTGCCACTGGCTTTAAACGTAAAATTTTTCCAGCATATCGAGGGTAGATTGAAGTCACCACCAACTATAATTGTATGAGCGGGATACTTATTTGAAATGAGACTCAAGTTTTCTTTGAACTGTTCAGCAACTATGTCTTCTGAGTCGGAGGTCGGTAAAACGATCCAATTAATAGTTTACTCCGATTGTCAGGTGTAACCTCTACACATACTATTTCACATGAACTATCTACTTCAATTTCGCTACAAGGCAAACTACCTCTGACAGCAATAAATACTCCACCACCAACTGTATTTAATCTATCCTTTCTGAACACTGTTAGAAAGTTTGAAAAAATTTTGGCTGAACTTATTTCCAGCTTTAGCCAGCTCTCTGTACCTACAACTATTTTAGCTTCTGTGATTTCTATTAGGGCTTGGATCTCTGGTTCTTTCCCAACACAGCTACAACAATTTACAACTACAATACCAACCATTTCTACAACTACCTTACTGTTTTTTACCTGTCCACTTTCTGACCGACGCCTGTTCTGTGGTTCCCTGAGACCCTCTAACCTAAAAAAACCGCCCAGTCCCTTCCACACAGACCCGCTAAATGTGTAGCCGCCTCCTATTTGCAGTGGACTCCTGACCTATTAAGCTGAACCTGGAAACCCACCACCCGAGGGTGCAAGTTAAGGAATTGCAGCCTACACACAGAACCGCCTGAGCCTCTGATTCAGACCTTCAACTCGGCTCTGCACCAAAGAACCACAGTCGGTTCTATCTACGATGCTGCAGATGGTGAGCTCCGCCTTAATCTCGGAAGCAAGACTGGCAGTCTTTACCATTTCTGCTAACCGCCCAAAACCTGACAAAATCTGTTCCGATCCAAAGTGACACACATCATTGGTACCGACATGAGCCACCACCTGCAGTTGGCTGCACCCTGTACTCTTCATGGCATCCGGAAGTCACCCTTTCCACATCCAGAATGACTCCCCCCAGAATGCACACTGGCTTCCTTCCCCTCCTTGGCAGCCATGTTCCTAAGGGGCGGGCCCCATTACGCGCCTAACATTGGAGTGCCCAACTACCAGCAAACCCACCCTCCGTGAATGCCCAGACCTTGTGGGCCGAGAAGCTTCCTCTGGAACAGGGTGGACGACTGCATCTGGCTCAGAGACATCGTCAGCCACAGATAATGCTCGAAACCTGTTCGTCAAACGAACCGGGGAAGCCCTACAATCAGCCCCTCGGAAAGTTTTCTGCTGCCTGCCAGACTTTGAAATGATCTCCCACTCGACCACAGGTGAGGGGTCAACCTCAGCGCAGGCAGTACACGGGGAGGTCACAGCAGTGGACCGATTGGAGGACGTGTTCGACGTTCCTCACATCCCCGCGTCCAATCCCCACAGTGACGCCCCTTGCAGCAGCCTCAAGCTGTGTGACGGAAGCTTACGCAGCCTGAAGCTGTGAGCGAAGGGTCACCAGCTCAGCTCGCACCTGTACACAACAATCACAGTTTCTATCCATTACTGCAGTCGCTCCTGTTTGAAGCTCGTAAAAATATGTAACAAGCGAATGGTGTACTCGCCTTATTAGTAGCAGGAACTGGCGGTTTGCTCTCGCCGACGGTCTGACAGACACTGTGTGTTATTTGTATTTCGAAATTAGTGTTACTGCATTTTTTTTAATGAATTTTTGGGTTGCGATGTTAGTTGAAGGTAATTATGTTGGATTGTGGTTGGCTGGTATCATGGAGCTTATTTCACCTACATTGGTGAGGTTAGGTTTTAAACATTAGACATGTGTGCAAGTTTTGGTCCTGTGGTAGTGTGGACTTCAGTTTGGCTATACAGGTGAAGTGAAGCGTTTAATACTGGATTTGTTGAGCTGTGTGTGGTTTTGTGATGCTGTAGATTTCACTTGAGCTATATAGGTCAACTGAAATTTCTGGTACCAGTTTTAGGAGCTATGTATGGGTTCGTAGTATGGCAGTGAGCTATCTAGGTTAAGTAATACTTCCAATACCAGATTCCCCCCCCCCCCCCTTTTGTTGATGATTTCATTCATATGATTTTTGTGTTGGTGTTGTTTTCGGTATGTGTTCATTATTGGGAATGTCACATATATAGTTTGTCCCCACCCAAGAACCCGTAATTCCCACATTTGTCCTGTTAGTTTCCTGTTATTTCACAAATCAAATGCTTTTCATATTATTTGTGCCTGTTTGCATTCCTTATGTGTGACATAGTCACAATATTGTATGACCCGAAATAGGCATGTGTGTCATCTTGATGACATCATGGATCACAGCCGACAGGTGGTGTGGCACACACAAAAGTTGTACAAGGATTCCTTCTGTATTGCGAATCCCATACTCATCAGAAACTTGAATATAGTGACTCTTTTTTCACTAATGATAATACATGCAACATACCTTTTTCTCTCTTCTTCAAAACATGGACCGTACTATCAGATTTAAGTCCAGAAGCTCGAAGGGTAGCTTCATCTTCAAGGATATTCCCACAGTAAACAAGTTCTGGAACAGCAAGCAGTTATATTACAGTCAATTCTAACATAAAACTGCAAAATTACAACTCATATCATCATCTGTTGAAAGCAGTTAAGTAAATCAATACATAACTAGTATTTTCAAACCTATTCCACAGAAACACTGATACTGAATTTCCCCCACCAAATCTGAGGCTTCATTTTGTCTCATAAGGGCAATTTATTTACATTTCTTTAGTGGTCATCAGACACTAGATAGCTTGCAAATGTGATGGGATTGCCCTCTCAATGCATCCAAAACCTTAACGGTTTTGTGTGGATGGTCTTCCTTGACGATAAAGGCTGATTTTAGGTACCTGAGCTTCCCAGAACTAATCAAAGATTTGGACAAGGTTGTTGCCTGTTCTCATTGTTATTCATCCTGTACTATAATACCGTGCAGCCAGACACACAGGACTGCCACCCCTGGGCACAGTGAGACCCACCCAAAGGCCAGCTCTGAAAGGGGTGTCTCGCTTAAAGACTGACTGATATTTGACTGCCGAACAGCTGACACTTGATTAAGGGGAGTACGTATGGCGGAATTCGTCAAAAAGTGACATTTTTGGATTATTATCTCTTATTAATATTTGATCTCTCCCGAATAATTTGATGCATTATTCGTCAAAAAATTCCAATTGGAAGTGTAGTTTTTATCATTTCAAAGTTAATAGTGCGTCTGTAAAATTATCCGGTTGTTCTGCAATGACTTGCCTAAGTATCTATCTCTTGAACTATTCAATCTAGAAGGCCGTGGTTTTCAGCTATTTATTCCTTGAAATCATGTTAATGTTCATGTTAAGAGGTTGGATGCATTGTGTAAACAGAAATGGCGGTGTAGCACATGCATTATGTTTATTTACTTTGTGGTTGTTGTGTTTCATAAGTTTTGAACTGAAAACATAGTGGTTTGGTGTGTTATTATACGCTCTTATACCTCTTTTCAACATGACTAAAAGAAAGGGTTGTTTTAAGAAGTGATGTTTCCATAGAAATCAGCATATCACAAAATATGAATCCAGTGTTGATCCTGAAATACACTTTCCATAGACCCATGATAAGGACACGCCTACTAGTGCTTTGAAGAGGAAACTTAGAGACCATGAGGATTTATTTATTGGCAAAGATCAAAATAGTTTAGGTTATGTTCTTTTAGATTTGAGTGTGTTAGGACAGGTTTTGCAAGATGCTGTGACATGTAAGGTTTGTGGTGGGCAAATTAGCATCTCTGAGGACTCATCTGCAAGGACTGGACTGGCTAACAAACTTGATATTCAGTGCAAAGTTTGCAGGCTCTCGACATCATTTTGGACTTCTGAAAAGTGCGAGAATGACTTGTTTGAGAGAAATGTTATATTCCTGTATGGAATGAGGTGCATTGGGAAAGGATTGACTGCAGCTGAAGTATTATGTGCAACACTGAACTTGTCAAACCCACAAACCAGATCAAGTAAGTACACCGAAGTAAATGGTGAATGTGGCAAATCTGTTGCTGTTGCTTCTATGAAAGCTGCTGCTAAAGAAGCAGCAGAATTAAACAACACAACAGACTTATCTGTGGCAGTTGATGGCACATGGCAGAAGAGAGGTCACATATCAAAAAATGCAGTTGCAACTGTCAAACTAGTGTTGACACAGGTAAAGTTTTAGACATTGAAGTGCTAACTAAATACTGTCATCAATGTAAATCAGTTGATGAAACAAGTGAAACCATAAAACAAATTGTTCTAAGAATTATGAGGGAACTAGTGAGGTTGTGGAGGCTACTGCAGTTGTTTCTATGTTCAGACGTTCACTACGGGAGAGAGGTGTGTGTTGCACTGAGTACTTGGGGGATGGTGATTCAAAAGCTTACAAATCAGTAGTGGAAAGCAACCTTATGGTAATAAGCACATTGTTAAGATTGAATGTGCGGACCATGTTCAAAAATGGAAGGGAACACGTCTCTGAAAACTGAAGCAGACGAAAGGAAAAGAGAAGTTATCAGATGGAAAGACTCTAAATGGTAAAGGAAGACTTACAGACCGAAACATTGATGAACTCCAGTATTATTATGGAATGGCAATAAGAAACAAAACACATGACCTACAAGGGCTGAAACGAGCAGTGTGGGCTACTTTCTTCCACTGATGATACACTTATACATGGTCTTTGTCCACTGGTGCTGATTCATGGTACAAGTACCGCAAAGCTCAGGCAGCGGGTAGCGAGGAACAATTTAGGCACAAAAATAGCATACCATCTGCAGTGATGGAAGCTATTAAACCAATATACAGAGAATTAGCTCATCCTGACCTTCTTTCCAAATGTCTCCATGGTCGAACACAAAACCTGAATGAGTCTTTCAATAATGTAATTTGGACCCGCATACCAAAAAATGTAAAGGTAGGAAGGAAAACTCTATGCTTGGGTGTTTGTGATGCTGTGATAACATTTAATGATGGTATAAAGAGAAGAATTGGTGTACTAGAGGAACTTGGTATCACTCCAGGTGCCAACACACTGCAAGCCTTTCAGCGAATGGATCGACTTAGGATTATGAAAGCCCAGCGTGCAGCAGAGGAAATGACTAAAGAAGCAAGAGGCAGGAAAAGAAGCAAGCTTCTAGGTTTGCAGGATAGTCAAGAACAGGATCCAGATAATGCTAATTACGGGCCTGGCTGTTTCTAGAAGCTGGCATGCCTCCATGTGTAAGTTAATATCAAATAAAATGTTTGAATTTGATTTGCCGGAAATGACATTTTTAAAATTATTTGACCCATTATCTCAGGAACTATTACAGATACATATCTCTAATTTTACACTATGTTACCACTTAGTATACTGCAGCTACTGAACCTCCCAAAACATCTCTACCTCTAACCGTTTTTTTTTTACTTAGAGAAGAAAAAGTGGACTTTTAAAAGAAAATATTGAACAACATTTAAAAAAAAATCATAACTAGCTAATTATTTCTGTACATTTTGATTCTGGTTCAGTAATCAGAAAAGGAGGGATACTATACATCCCAAAAATTTCAAATCTCTATCTGTCACAGGCTCCAAGATAATGCGTCATCAATATTGCAAATTTAACACTGTGGGTATAGGATGTACGTACTCCCCTTAAGGGTTTAAAATCATTTCCAATGAAAGCAAAAAGTTTCCTTCTCAATGCTCAGGAATAAAGAAAAATACCTGCTGGAATTCTCAGCAGTCGTCACAACAAAATCAAGCACGTAAGCTGGTAGGAAATCTGCAGCCAATGAAGGTAGGTGCCACAATGGGACACAGGATAGGAAGGATGTTGAAGTTCTCAAGGTTTTGAGCTAGCTGCTGCCCAAGGACTTCCCACTACAATGTTGTGAAGTTGGGATCCTGTATGGAGACTGGCAGGAGAGGTTACCCAGCGGCAATTGTTTATGTGACATTGCCAATTGAGCCTATTACTGACAAAGACAACATGATGGAAAACTCGGTGCCCTGAAGGACAGAGTGGGGGAAAATGAACAAAACCACCAAGGAGCGGAAACCTACAGATCAATTATTGACTCAGATCCATCAGTCAGTTGGAGAGCAATCAGATCTATCTGGGACTCTTTTGAATAAAAAGTCAAAGATGACTCTCACACTGCTACTCATAAAGAGTAGGAACTTTACCTTGTGTCAGAATATTTTCTACTCCGCTTTTAGAATGTGTCTGATCATAACACTCATTCTCATATCTAATGGCAATTAGTGATATCCTTATTTTTCACTCCATGTTGGACCGTCTTTCTTGTGGTCTAATACTTGAATTCTTAAAATCTGATTGTGTTTTTGTTGTCCTAAATAAGCTTTAATATATGAAATGGCCACGGCCTCTGTGAGCCAGTTACTGCTGGCATTAAATGCTAGAAGAATGATGGGTCTAGCAAGTGACCTCTCAGTTGTTCAAGGACAATAGCACCACATTGGTCTTCTAACTGTAGAGTCATTACACAAGAAGTGCAGATGGAGATAAGTTGCTTAGGGCGGTGCAACCAAAGATGTGGCACATGAAGATGAAAGCTGCTGGCTCTCAACCAATGGTCACATGACACTGCAAGAAATCCAGTAGGAGACTGACACATGGTGCCAAGATCACACAAATGGGCTGCAGAAGCATATAACACTGTCTGTAATGTGTTGAGATAAAGTGGTTAGTTCTCCCCTCCCTCCCTTCCCCCCCTCCTACAAGCAAAACTACAGAGTTACGCCCACTTCTTGATAAATTGCCAACTTTTACTTTTGTATTGATGTTTTAAGAGAGATTATAAGAATAAAGGTAAATGTTTCCTTGCTTTGTCATTAATTTGAATTTTTACTACATTTTTGGTACCCAATGTGGGGCAAATTCATTTCAGTTCCTTAACTTATTTCATTTTAGTGCTCAACAAGAAAGCATGCCAATAATAAATTCCATTTAATTATATTTTAGAGTCCAGCATGAAGCCTTATTATTAATTTGAAGTTTATGACATTTTGCCTCTCAATGTGGCGCCATGTCATTATTAATTTTGAATGTCTTTACAGTACATAGGAAATACAGGGTGAGCACAAAGTCTTGCCCTGATTATAAAAATTTATAACAGAACAACCATTTGACATAATAAGTTACATTTTATGCCATTACATACGTTAGTGTTACTAGTTTTCTTTTTAAGACCACTTACGTTAGTAAACCTCAACGTGTGCTCCCTTGGTAACTCTGAGAATGTCGAGGTGGTATTCCAGTTCCTGCCCGGTGTTTTGTCACAGTACCCACTGCAGCTTGTATCCTAGCCTTCAGTTCGTCGACATCAGCAACTGGGGTGACAAAGACTCTGTCTTTGATATAGCTCCAGAAAAAAAAGTCAAGGGGCGTAATGTCTGGAGCGTGGGGTGGCCACAGTGTTGGACTGTTCCTTCCAATCCACCGATACGGACATTACTCCCCTCTACAGACATTATGCCCCTTGACTTCTTTTTCTGGGGCTATATCAAGGACAGATTATCTGTCACACCAGTTGCTGACGTCACCAAACTGAAGGTTGAGATACAAACTGCTGTGGTTACTGTGACAGAACACGTTACGAAACATCTGGCAGGGACTGGAATACTGCCTCAACATTCTCCGAGCCCCCAAGGGAGCACACGTTGAGGTTTACTAACTTAAGATGCCTTTTTTTAAAAATCATCTAGGAACACTAACCTATGTAGCCTAATGGTATCAAATGCAAATTATTATGTCAAACAATTATTTTGTAATAAACTGTGGGTCGACACAAGCGTATGATCCCCCGCGTCGGCTTTGACCCGTGACGTAAGGGTGTTGTCGTGTGTGACGTCATGATGGCGCGGAGTTTGGTTTGTGAGTGTGGCGTGTTTGTAGATGTCGTCGTGTTGTGGTTTGTTGTGCTCTCTGGTGGTATGTTCAGGGTTTTCGTTTGTGTGGTGTAATGGGCTCACTTTGCTTTTGCTCATTATCCAGAATTGTTCGAGTGTCGGCTGTGTTTTATAGTGGAATTTGTTTCAGTGAGTTAACGATTTTGTGTGAAGGTTAATTTAGTGTTGTTCGCTGTACATTGTGTGGTAATTTTAGTAAAATTAATCGGTTGTTGTTTTTGTTCAGGAATGGATATGATGGCTAAAATTAACAGTGCGCAGGTCAAGGGAAGTGTTCGATCCCAATGTGTGACTGTGTATGTTGATATTGGTATCGGGAGATGTTTTTGAGCTATAGAGGTCAAGGGAAGTGTTTGACCCTAATTTATGGGATCGGGAGCTGATGTTGAGCTATATAGGTCAAGGGAAGTGTCCGATTCCAGATGATATTGTGTTTAGTGATATTTGGGGAGTTTTGTGATGTCTGTTTTTTGTTTTTTTCGTCGTTTTGTGTGGTTTTGTATGGGGGTGGGTGTCTAAATTTGTTTATATTTAGTTTGCCGCCATCCAAAAACACCCCATTTCCCGCGCTTGTCCCGTTAGTGTCATTAGGGTTTTTGTGGGAAGTGTGTGTGTTTGTTTCTCGATGTATTTTCGTCCTCATAATGTGTACATACTGACTTTATATGCACCATATTGGAATCGTGGTTTATGGTCATTTCAGCCATATTTGTGACGTCATGGGTCAAAGCAGACGGGCGGGATCAGACGCTTCCGAATTTCCTAAACTGTCACAATCAGGGCAAGGCTTTGTGCTCACTCTGTATTATGGTACAATGAAACTTTTGAACTAATAGCAAATATTAATTATGTGAACTGCAAAACACACACACACACACACACACACACACACACACACACACACACACACAGAGGTGCACTAAACTACTGTATTAAGAAAAACAGTCTAGACCCAAATCATATGTATTGGTGACTGGTTTTAGTCCAAAAGCAAACCATCTTCAGACAATACTCTGGAAGTGCAGATGGATCCAAGGAGCAGGAATCGCAAACATCTCTAGATTCTGTCAACTGTTGACAGCATCTGGAGACTTCTGCATCTCCTGCTCCGTGGACCCGTCTGCACAAATCAGGCTTTGGAGTACAGTTGAAGCTTGTCCACCATAGGACTGGAACCGGTCACTAATAATTATGTGATTTGTGCAATCTAGACTGCTTTCCTAAGTGCAAAAGTAGAACTGATTACCGTTCCTCGCAAAATGTTTTCGAAAATACGTACTAAACTACGACACACATTGGCAGTAAAATGTAGATCTCTTATGCTAACAGTAAGACCAATATTCAAGCCACAGAAATAGGGGTTTGGGGAGTCAAAGCTTGTAACACACTGGAAGACATTACTGTAAAAAGATCAGAAAATTCACGAATGCCTCAATAGCAGAAAAAATTACTTAATAGCCTTCTTAAAACGGGAAATGCCTGCCTATTTTACTAATACTTGCTATTGAGTACCAACAGGCAAAACATGTTTGTGAATGCCAAGGAAGACGTTCTACACAACAAACACTTACCGGTACCTACACAGCTTCTACACAAATTTGTCAATCTTCAAGATTCTTGTTTTAGATGTAACATAGCACATTCAGTGTCAATACACGCCACATCCCAACGTTTATGTTATCGCATATGTATATAGAGATACGAAAAGTCATCCTTTTTAATCATTTCTTCCGTGCAAATCTAAATTACCTTAACAATGGATGCTGCAACGTCATGATAAGTTACAGTACTTTCCGTTTGGACATAACGCTGAAGCTCACCTCTGATAACTAAGACGTCTGGCATACATCAGAACAGAGAGATATGAGAAACATTCCCTCCCTAATGTGACAATTTAACAATCCTGACTTTGTTGTGACTTCTGCCAGTCTCTTAACACAATGCTGAACAGTCCAGTGCAACTTTCTGCATTCCATGATGATGACAGATTGAATTATGGGTACCGTTTTTGAGCGCCGAATTAACAAGTTTCTCACATAAAAGACAATGAACCATCATCTCCAGTGTGACTACATTACGAAGGCATTACCCATAACTGACAATTATTATTAAAATACTCTACTGTCTCAATACAAACATTTACCTAGAAAGCTTTTCGGCAAATTTGTCACTCTTGAAGCTTCTTGTTTCAAGTGGTCCACAGTACACTCCAAATCAATCCCTTCAATTTTAACGCGCTGATATGTATTGGGTGAAAGTCTGATACCAAACACTATTCTTGACATTTCTAGAAACTGCTGTAGTATTCAGTACGAGAACTATCGTTATAGCACCTCAATTTGGACATTCAAACTATACCTCTCATACACAAACATTAAACTACTACACTTTCTGTCATCTTCCAACCTATGAAGTATGAATCTGAAGTTCTGTAGTCTGTTTGTGTTTATGACGATGTCCAAAGATCTTATTACTGACGCCACTAAACTGGCGTCAACCTTCCTGTATTTTAAAATAAAAAATGTATTGATAATTATTCGACTTGGAAACTCTTTTGTTACAGTTGGCCAATTCGTAGCGAATCTAGCAAGACACAAGAAACCGCGTTGCATTAACGAGTTTCTCTGCGCGGTCGTCTTCCGCAGAAAGCGCAAAAATATTTGTTTTGTAAATTGTTAAAAGAAAAGAAAAAATTCCTTGACGTCTATATTTATGTGCTGCTCCATGACTCTGCTGTCAATATCTTTAGTCTTGGCTTGTGTGTAACTTCTGTGTATTTTCTTACAGTAAATGTGTTTTTTTTTTCGTATCCAGGGTGTAATTACAAAGCTTATAAAATGTTTTCTTGCCTTTAAATAATATTTTTCATCAGGTTATGGGGCCAGTACACGTGTAAAGGCAAACAGCACAGTTTAATTAAAACAATATTTGAAATGAGCGTATGTCTGTAAAGAAACATGACTGCTAGCGGCAATTATAAGGTCAGCATTGATAAGCTTGAAGGACCTGACGACTGGGCCAAATGGAAATGGCATATTTCTATGGTGCTACGTTCATATGGACTAGAAGATATTATTAACGGTACACGTGAACGTGTAGAGTTGCCGCAAGATGCGACAAGTGAACAAAAAGAAGCGTATGTGGAATGGCTCAAGGACGACGCAAAGGCAGCAAGTCAGTGCGCTAAGTAAACCTGTTGCAGAACTCGTCTTAACGTGCAAGAATGCTAAAGAAATCTGGGACAAATTACGCGCCCGATTTGCACGTAGCAGTACTCAGCGTTTGAATATTTTGATTGAAACATTTTTCCGTGTTAAACGTGATGAATCGGAAGATATTAGTGCACATGTGGCCAAACTGCAAAAGTTATTTGTGGACCTGAACGATGAATTATCAAAACATGAAGAAATTACGCTATCTGAAAGAATCTTAAATGCTCGAATTTTGTCTACACTGGGAAAAGACTACGACAATTTTAAGGATCTCTGGGATACGATACCGACAAAAATGCAAAGCTTGAATTTATTGATTGAAAAACTCTGTACTATTGAACTGCGTGAACAAGACGTTAATGGAAGTGCAGGTTTTGTCGTTTCTAAAACAAGAAAACGGCAAACAAGTAATCAGCACGTAAAGATGACGAAATCACAATTAAAACAGAAGTTTCCGTGTAATAAATGCAAACAATTAGGTCACTGGGCAGCAGAGTGTCCACAGAACACTCGTGACAGCAATAAAAGAAAAGAGAAGAAGCGAGACAGTGAACACGCTGCATTTACTTCATACGCTATGGGCGTGTGTACCAGTAATCACAGTGACCCAAATAAATGGTATTGCGACAGTGGCGCTACAAATCATATCACTCCCAACAAACAGTATTTTGTTTCGTATAGTGAATTTGATGTTCCTCAAGTAATTTCATTGGGAAAACAAGATGTGAAAATGTGCGCGTACGGTCAAGGAACAGTTTACATCCAAATTCGACGAAACAATAAATGGTACAATGCTAGAATGGACAATGTTTTATACGTCTCTGATGCAAGTGCTAATCTGTTCTCTGTGAGAGCTATTGCCTGCAAAGGGTACAGTACTAATTTTAGTTATAATAATGTCTGTGTTCGAAAACAAGTCAGTGGCAATATTGTTATGACAGGTTATGTGAAAAATGGACTTTATGTGTTGAACATGCGTGTTGTTAGAAATGCAAAAATGAATCGTATGAGCTTGATGACTTCATCCGAAACATTGCAAGTGTACCATGAAAGGTTTGGTCATCAGAATAAACAACATGTGAAGAATATTTTAAAAGGAATGAACATTAATGTGGAAGATGCCAAGAGTGAATTTTGTGACGGCTGTGCGGTTGGAAAGATGCATAGGCTGCCATTCAAAACACGAACAATACGCGCTACCAGTACTGGTGAATTAATCCACGCGGATGTAAATGGACCAATGAGCACGAAATCTTTTGGAGGCAAGCATTATTATGTATGTTTCAAAGACGATTTTAGTAAATTTCGTCGAATTTTCTTTTTAAGACACAAAAATGAAGTGTGTACTGTGCTTAAGCAGTTTTTAAATGAAGCACGAACTAATGGACATGTTGTCAAACAATTTAGATGTGATGGTGGCAAAGAATTTAACAATAAGAATGTCAGTGAACTGCTTGTAGACAGGTGAATAGAGCTACTGATTCCTCATCCTTACACTCCTGAACAAAATGGTGTGGCTGAACGGGAAAATAGGACCATTGTTGAAGCTGCCCGGTCAACGCTAAATCCGAGTAAATTACCTAAAGGGTTGTGGGCAGAGGCATGTAACACAGCAGTATACCTAATAAATCGTACTGGAAAATCTTCAGTTGAAAATAAAACCCCTTATGAACTATGGTTTAATCGACCAGTAGGACGACTTGATCATCTCAGAATTTTTGGTACAGGCTGCTATGTTCACATTAACAAACAATTCCGTTCCAAGTTTGATGATAAGGCAGTTTTTGGACGACTTGTTGGATATGTTAATGACAAAGATGGGTTCAGAGTTTGGATTCCATCTAAAAGAAAAGTGGTGTTGAGTCACGATGTAAAATTTAAGCCAGAAATTGTTTGTGATTTACATAGTGATCATGTTGAATTTGAAGTCCCTCGGGAAGAATTTAATGATGCGAATTCATCTAAAGATGACCAATGTAAATCTCCTAGGCTGTACACTTCTGGAGGAAGCCAAACTCAAGAAAAAATTGGCACTCTCGATTCTAGAGAAAGTCAAGAGCCGAGTGAATCTGAAGAAAATAAAGAATTAACAGAATTTCTAAAAGCAGAAGCTGCTGAATCTTCTAATGAAGAGAAACAGAAGAATAAAAGACAACGAAGAAAACCAACCCGGATGGAAAGTGGTGAATTTTGTATGGCAACAAAAGTTGATGCACTTGGATACAAAGATCCAAACTGTTTTTCAGAAATATTGCAGTCAAACGAGAAGGAAGAATGGATGCAAGCTATTAGTGAAGAACTTCAATCACTTAAGGAAAACAATACCTGGGTGCTGGTTGACCTTCCGAAGAATGCCAAAGTATTGCAAAACCGCTGGGTTCTACGGCGAAAGGTCGCAGTCAATGGAGGTACTCGCTTTAAAGCCAGATTGGTTGCAAAAGGCTGTATTCAGAAAGCAGGAATTGATTATGACGACGCCTTTAGCCCTGTGGCACGTTATGACACCATACGAACTCTGTTGGCTGTAGCTGCTTCAAAGAAAATGCTGCTAGAACAATTCGATGTAAAGACAGCTTTTTTGAATGGAATACTTGAAGATGAAGTATATATGGAACAACCAGAAGGTTTCGAAGATGGTACAGGCCGAGTATGTTTCTTAAAAAAAGGTCTTTATGGGTTGAAGCAAGCGCCACGTTGCTGGAACAAACGTTTTGTTGAGTTCATGAAGAAAGCTGGTTTTTCAAACAGTGATGCAGACCCATGCCTATTTTATCGTAGACAAAATGGAAATAGCCTCTATGTGCCAATCTACGTTGATGATGGCCTGATTGTCGGCAGTAACAAGAAAGAAATTGCTGTTTTTACAACATGAATTCGAAATAACAACTGGCAGTCTTGACAATTTTCTTGGCATAAAAATAAAGCAATATGAAGATGGAGCAATAATGATAAGTCAAGAGAAATACACAGAAGAAATTCTGCAAAGATTTCGAATGGCAGAATGCAATACAATCTCAACTCCTATTGGACGTGAGGACAATAATCAAAACGAAGAAGTTTCGTCATCTGTACCCTACCGTGAAGCAATTGGTTGTCTCATGTACCTTTCAACAGTAACTCGTCCAGACATCACTTTTGCAGTCAATAAAGCTGCTCGAGCTATGGAGAAACCAACCA
Source organism: Schistocerca piceifrons (assembly GCF_021461385.2). Lineage (NCBI taxonomy): Eukaryota > Metazoa > Arthropoda > Insecta > Orthoptera > Acrididae > Schistocerca > Schistocerca piceifrons. The sequence goes on along the minus strand of NC_060144.1, from coordinate 356,048,483 downwards.
CTGAAGACTGAAATAGAGTAAAGCGCATTTTCCGGTATATGAAAGGGAACCTTAAATTTTGGAATTGTATATAATAAAGAAGAAGAGTTAAAGATTTACGCTGATGCAGATTTCGCAGGTGATAACCGGGCAAGGCGCTCAACAACTGGAATTCTTGCAAAGTACTCAGGTGGTGCAGTGTCATGGACAAGTCAGTTGCAGAAAGTAGTGGCCACATCCACAACCGAGGCGGAAATAATTGCAGCTAGTGAAGGAGCAAAAGAGTTAGTTTGGTTACGTCGTCTGCTATCAGAATTAGTGGAAATGTCGGGGCAGCCTCCAGTTCTTTACATTGACAATGCTAGTGCATTGAAGTTGGCAAAAAATCCAGAATATCATCGAAGTTCTAAACATATAGAGGTCCGACATTTCTATGTTCGTGAAAGATATCTGAACGGTGATATTTTCTTGGAACACATTGATGGACACAACCATTTGGCAGATATTTTGACGAAACCTCTTGAACGAGTTCGATTTAATTTTCTATGTTCAGAAATTGGCATGCAAGAGACAAAGCAATAATTTGATGATTTTTACTTTTGGAGGAAGTGTTAAAAGAAAAGAAAAAATTCCTTGACGTCTATATTTATGTGCTGCTCCATGACTCTGCTGTCAATATCTTTATTCTTGGATTGTGTGTAGCTTCTGTGTATTTTCTTACAGTAAATGTATCCAGGGTGTAATTACAAAGCTAATAAAATGTTTTCTTGCCTTTAAATAATATTTTTCATCATAAATAAAAACGCATTCTCTTGCTGCACAATGATTTATTTTACCAGCTGCCTTTTGCCTTTTTTTCACTTTAAGGCGTCATCAGTGCGATCTATAATGCTACGGTTATGATACACTTTTGCTGTGACACGTGTTATTCGTAGATTATAAAACAGTTCATTGCTTGCTTTTTATGTAAATATTAGAAGGTAAAGAGAGTCATACCAGATAACAAAATAGAGACAATATGGGATATAGAGAAGGAGGAGACTGGTAGAACCAGACATGAAGAGGGACAAATAGCATTAAGAGGAAATGATACTTTGGTGACAGATGTGTATAGTGTTGCAGAACTTTTTAACAAACATTTTATAACTGTTACTGAAAAGATGGGGTTGTCAGGTTCTGTAGATGCTGCTATGGAATACCTCAGACCAGATATTTCAAATAACTTCCATAATATGAATATAACCCTCACTACCCCAAGAGAAATAATTTCCACCATAAAATCTTAAAATCAAAAACATCTAGTGGGTATGATGAAATATCAACAAAGTTAATTAAAGAATGTGTTTCTGAGGTAAGTAACATATTAAGCTATCTGTGTAACCAGTCGTTTATCAGTGGAATATTTCCTGAATGTTTGAAATATGCTGGAGCTAAGCCACTGTTTAAGAAGGGAGATAAAGAAATAGCATCAAATTTCCGTCCAATTTCACTTTTTCCAGCATTCTCAAAAATTTTAGAAAAATTAATGTACAATCGGCTTTATAACCATCTTATCTCAAATAAGATACTGTCAAAGTCGCAGTTCGGATTTCTAAAGGGTTCCGATATTGGAAAGGCTATCTACACTTACAGTGAAAATGTGCTTAATTCATTAGCCAAAAACTTTAGGCAACTGGTATATTTTGTGATCTGTCAAAGGCATTTGACTGTGTAACTCACAATATCCTTTTAAGTAAATTAGAATATTATAGTGTAACAGGAAATGCTGCAAAATGGTTCAAATCTTATATCTCTGGCAGGAAACAAAGGGTGTTATTAGGAAAGAGACGTGTATTAAGCTACCAGGCCTCATCGAACTGGGAACTAATTACATGTGGGGTCCCACAAGGTTCCATTTAGGGCCGTTACTTTTTCTTGTGTACATCAACGATCTTTCATCAGTAACATTACCAGATGCCAAGTTCGTTTTGTTTGGCGATGATACAAACATTGCAATAAATAGCAAATCAAGTGTAGTCTTAGAAAGATCGGCTAATAAAATATTTGTGAACATTAATCACTGGTTCCTAGACAATTTTTTGTCACTAAACTTTGAAAAAACACACTACATGCAGTTCAGAACTTGCAAGGGGTGTCCCACGTGTATATGCCCAACATATGATGACAAGCAGATTGAAGAAGTGGACAGTGTTAAATTCTTGGGATTACAGCTTGATAATAAAGTTTACTGGGAGGAACACACTACACAACTGCTGAAGCATCTTAACAAATTTCTATTTGCAATGCGAATTGTGTCAGACACTTACTTTCATTCCATAATGTCACATGTCACATGGGATTCATCAAGCCAAGCAAAAGTTTTCTGGGCACAAAAACGTACAGTAAGAGTTATATGTAGTGTGAACTCAAGAACATCCTGCAGAAGCCTGTTTAGGGAACTAGGCTTCCCAATATATTTATTCCTTAATGAAATTTGTCCTAAAAAATATATCACTTTTTCAAACCATCAGCTCAGTTCATGGAATCAATACTAGAAATAAGAATAATCATCAGAAGGATTTAAAGTCACTTACTCTTGTACAAAAAGGTGTGCGTTATTCAGGAACACACATTTTCAATAACTTGCCAGCAGCCATAAAAAAGCTTAACAACCAATGAAATTCAGGTTAAGAGCAGCCTAAAGGATTTATTGGTGGCCAACTCCTTTCACTCCATTGATGATTACGACTGACTTAGCCGCTCGAGCGCGCCTATATATTTTTACTTGCCTCTGTTGCTGGAAAATCAAACTTGCTTAACTTCCGGCAGTGTTATTCTTATGGAGATTAGAGCGCTGATAAGGAAGTTGACTTAAAAATCAAGTGAATATCAAACTCTATATATATACCTTCTGCACAATTTCAGTACAGTAATGTGTTCATTGTAAATAAGTGTGTGTGTAAGTACAATCTAACTTCCGCGCCATTTCAGTGCAGTAATGTGTTCATTGTAAATAAGTATTATAGTAGTTCTATTAAATGTTTATTACCTTATAAATAAAAAAAACTTTTTTAATTTTAAATTCATTGCATTAGTGTTTGTAAAATGATTCTTTCATATAGTGTTCATTAAAACAATGACGATCATTCCACTTGAGACCTGTGGAAGGTATATTAGCTTATTTGTTTCAGTTGTAAATATTTGTGATGTATTATTGTTTATATGACATGTTCTACATCCTGGAGGTCCTCCTCACTACGGATCAATTGGAATGAAAGTTATTCTAGTTTAGTGATAACTTATGGTTCATTCTGTTTTCAGTTGATATTGGTGTCTCCTATTGTTGCTCACATGGACGTCATAATATTGCTCTGTTTATGAAACAAAAGCATGTTTTTTGTGTTAGAAACATTTTTCTTCTCACTTATTGTTTGCACTTGTTGTTTTGATGCGTTCTCAGTCTTCTGCCACAAGTACAGATAAATCACTAATATAGACATAACTACTTGACGTCCATACTAGTGGCAGAAGACAGAGAATACATCAAAACAACAAGTGCAAACAAAATGATAAGTGGGAATGAAAATATTAGAAACGCAAAAACCATGTGTATGGTTCGTAAATAGGGCAGTAGTGCGACCACCATATGACCAGATAAGAGGAAACACCGGTGCCAACTAAAACAGAAATAACACATTACATTAATACTTATTCCATGCATCATGAATACAAGTTTCTGTAATGATGTGAATTTTTTCTTTTTTACAGTTACTACTTCATCCCTAAAAATTCATCTACTGAGTAGAAGAAACTGTCATTCAGAAATTCTTTTAAATTTTTTAAAATGTTAGCTAGCAATGCTAATTGGCAAATGACAAAAGATTCTTGTAGCAACATAATTCACCCTTTTTTATGCCAAAGTCAGATTTAACAAAAAATAGTGAAGATCATCCTTTCTTCTAGTGCTGTAACAATGCACTTTGCTATTATTTTCGAATTGGGATGGGTTATTAATAACAGATTTCATAAATAAATATTTTTATTGTGAAGGTACTGTGAATATCCCAAATTTCTTAAATATATGTCTGCAAAGTGATCTTACGTGGGTTCCAGTTATTATTCTGATTACATGCTTTTGTGCACTGAATACTTTTTCTATTAATGATCAATTACCCCAAAATTTGATTCCATATGAAAGCTGTGAACGAAAACAGGCGGAGTAGGCTGATTTACTGACATATTTATCATAAAAATTTGCAATAACCCTCATAGCATAAGTAGCTAAACCTAACCATTTCAGCAGATCATCAGTGCATTTCTTCGAATTCAATTTCTCATCAAAGCACACACACAGCAGTTTTGAATATTCTGCCTTGGCAACAGACTTCTGTTCGAAGTCTATATTTATCAATGGTGTTATGCCATTTACTATACAGAACTGAAATACTGTTTTCTCAAAATTTAGTGAGAGTCCATTTGCAGAGAACCACTTAGCAAATTTCTGAAAGGCATTATTTACAATTTCCTCTGCTAATTCTTGTTCATTGGATGTGGTTACTATACTTGTATCATCAGCCAAAAGAATTAGCTTTGCTTCTTTATGATTACAAAGTGGCAAGCCATTAATATTAAGAAGAATAAGTAACCCAAGACTGAACCCTATGGGACATGATTCTTCATTCCGCCCCAGTCAGAGGACTCCACTGATTACTGCAGACTGACTGTACTGTTAATTTCAACTTTATGCATTCTTTTGGTTAAATATGAATTAAACCATTCATGCACTGTCCCACTCATACCTAAATAGTTAAGTTTCATCTAGAAGAATTTCATGACTCACACAGTCAAAAGCCATTGAGAGATCACAAAATATCTCAATGGGTGATGTTCAGATGTTCATAGCATTTAATATTAGATTTGTGAAAGTATATACAGCATTTTCTGTTGAAAAGCCTCTCCGAAAACGTAACCGACATTTCGATAGTGCTTAATTTTTACGAATATTTGACGCTATTCTTGAATGTATTAATTTTTCAAGAATTTTGGATAAAGCTGTCAGAAGTGAGACTGGGCAGTAGTTGTTAGCATTTGACCTATCCCCTTTTTTTATGCGGTCGTTTAACAATGGCATATTTCAGTCTATCTGAGAAAATGCACTGTTTCAGTGAGCTACTACATTTGAGACTCAGAATCTTACTTTTCCATTGGGAACAAGGTTTTAGTAATGTGTTGAAAACGCTGTAAATTCCATGTGAGATTTTACTTTGTAGTGAATTTATTATTTTCCTAATTTCAGTAGGAGAGGTGGGCTGAACTTCAGTTTTATCAGATTGCATAGTTTTTGCCAATTCCGTATACAACCTTGTATTTTCTAATGAACACCTGGATCCTATTTTTCTACAACACTTAAAAATGATTATTAAAAATATTTCCTACTTCTGACTTTTTGTTAACAAGCTTTTCCTTGAGTCTGATAGAAACACACTCTTCCTATGCTCTCACTTCCCTTTTAATAATATTTTCCCTTTTAACAGTTATTTGGTTTGAACAGCCAGTGTCAATAAGACAGCTGAATAAGGTGCGGCCTCCGGCTCCAGCAACATCATAGAGCCTGGCACACACTGAGCTTGAAACATGTTTTCGAAACATATTTGCAGGTACTTGATGTGGACGCCATTTGGAAATATTTTTCGAAACACAGAAGACCTTTCCAAGATGGCGCCGGATTTAGAGTGCAGAGTCACATCGCTCCTGAAAAAGAATAAAATAAACAGTGCATTGCGAAAGAGGCGCCAAAAACGTGTAGTTAAAAGAACTCTGTGTGTCGCAGTGGTCGTGTTCTGACTGTTTATAACAAGAAAACGCTCTTTTAGCATCAGCAGTGAAGTCGAAAGACGAAATTACTGAAGAGCTGTTAAGTGATAAAGACGTTTTGAAAACTGAGATATGATTATTGATGGAAGAAAATAAAGACCTGAAGCGTCAAGAGAACTTTAGTTGTGTGAAAACATCAGCTGTTGAGGACAATAAAAATGAAAATGAGAAAAACATTAATATCGGTCAAATACGCGAAAAACGCTGGAGTGATACAATTTGTCGTTCCTCAGAAGAATGTGTAACAGTTTTGGAATCAACTGAAGACTGTAAATCCGTGAATAAATGTAATTGGACATAAGTTACATACAACAAAAGAGTAAATAAGCAGCACAGTAGTGAAATTATGTTGTCAAACACAACATCCTCTTTGTTGGCTACAGTATACTGAAAAAATCGAAGTACCAAATGCAAAAATAGATGTATGCCCAGGGAACAACTCTCAACAAATGAGTAAACATCTCAATAACGTATTATGGTCGAAAGAAACTTCAAGAGACAAATCCAGCAGGAACTACAAAGCTGTATTCTTATAGATGGGGACAAGTTCTCTTCAGAGTAGCAGCGAGAAAGAAATCGTCAGTGAGACAAGAAACATAATTCGAACATCAAGACACCTCTACAAAGCTTCTAGGATTGTAATAAGAAGCATAATACATGGAATATCAGTGAGCTAAATGTACAAACGAGAGTAAAATCTATTATCAAGCAGCACTGCAACAACGTAGGAGGTGTATTTATTGTTCCTAATAAATTCTTAAACAATAAATGTCTGGAGTAAGATGGTTTATATTTTAATAGATTGGGTTCCAAAACACTTAGTAAATATTCACTGATACTTGTTATACATAAGAAATGAGGGAAACATGTAAGTGCTGAAGGGGATGTTAAAGAATCTAGACAATTTCCAATAGTAAATAAAAAAATTATAAATAAAACTGAGAGGATGTATGTCATACACTGGAATGTAAATGGATTAAATGCTGAATACTCATGTGACGAAAGCTCTAAAAGAGATGAGCTTCAATTTTCTTGTTTGATTTTAAAAATATTAATGTAATTTGTTTACATGAATGTTGACTTGGTGAAGGTACAATAAATATCTTCAACGAAATTGGATCTTTAAGTTTGCTACCAGGTTTTGTAGCAAGTGAAAGTCTTGAGGAGGTTCATGCATACTTATTCTTTCAGGTTTAGGTTGTGTAATATTATTGGATTTTTGATACTTTGCATATGAGGTATTTGTCATAAATGAAAGGGCAGCCAATGAGCTGTAGTTCGTAAAGATGCCAAGCATCACAAAGGGAGGGTAAAGAGACGTAATTTTTTTTAAAAGTGTGCCTATTTCAAGACGCACATCCAGCATTTAAATACTCTAAATAAACACTATGACACAGCAAGAAGCTGTGAAACAGTAGAAAGAACAATCTATTATTTGTTAAGAAATATGCTAGAGATTTTATTATCCCTTGTACTTTCGGTCGCCGACATGTTAAGAGGTATTACAAAGCTTTGCCACAATTTTTATTTTTTATTTTGTGTAAAAATTGTGTGAAACGACGTACAAACGTTTCGAAACTCGGGTGAAGATAAAATCAATCCGTATGTCTCCTGAACACAATCGAGAACTGATGCTTTGGTGATCAGTTAATAATCTCTGCCTACTGAAAAACGGCCACACAGGATAGCCGTAAGTATGCAATCTAGTGTTATGTTGCACATTTCCAGTAAATATTACCAACCAACAGTGACAGCATCACTATTATTATTTACTATTATTTCTTATACAGAATAAGCAAGTTCCTAACGCCAGATGTGGCGCCTGAACTAAAAACTAATCTGTTCTTTTTATTTTTCATGCTACCATCTGGAAGAAATTGGGAAGCACACGCAAAAGAACTGGTAAAAAAGGACGTATGTGCAGAAAACCACAGTACAAATCCACAACAGCAGTAAATAGCAGCGCACAACACAACTAAAGTGAGTACAACTTTTCATTACGTTTGAACTTTGCACACCTAGCATTCAATCGGCTAGTGAACATTCATTCTCTATGCTTCATTCCTTTTCCTCTCTACGCTCCTTTCTTTTCCTCACGCTATTTAATTTCCAAATTTCTGCTTCCTTTTGTTATTAGATCGGCCAAAATTTCCATTGTTGTAAATTTTAATGATTCAAAATGACCGCTATCTGCGCCAGTTTCAGTGCTGTATAAGTATTTTTCATTTATTTTATCTCTCCAGTTGCCATATTGGCGTCTTCATGTGCTAGAATTTCAATTGTTCATAATGCGCAAGCAATATCTGAGAAATCAGGACGCAAAATCATTGGCGCGTCTGACAAGTGAAAATCAGAATTATAAATTATCTTTTCTGACTCATGTGTTGTAACTAAGCTAAATTTAAGATGACAGATGAGCAACCCAGACAACGTAGACCGCTCGCAGGTGCAAACAAACTTGAATCTCGTAGTGAAGGAACAACAGACGACGAAGCGACATGCAAGGTGTCGGCGCCGCAGTCCGCGTCGCAACAGCGTGAATGCTCGTTGTCAGATGTACTAAAATTTTTTGCTGATATGAAAACCAGTTTTGAAGCACACCTGGGACAGTTAGCAAACAAAAGAGACAACATCGAAGTTCACATAGATAATCTTAGAAGCCAAATAGCGGATGTTGATGCCAGATTACAGGATGTTGATGCCAGATTACAGTAACAGAACAAAGCTGTAGACAGAAGGTTCAACAGTTTAGAACTGAGGCTAGAGGACACTCAAATGCGAATGACCAATATAAATGCTGTTATTACCGTCATCTAAACACAAATCAGAAGTTCGAACGACACCATGGAGGAAAAAATTAAAGCTATTACCACTGCTTATGCAAACAAGCTAAACGCAAGCGTACATACAAGAATAGGCAGTGTTCTTTCCATGGTGGAATCCGCCGATGCCAACATTGGTAGAAAGTTTACAGATTTGCAGACCCAATTGCAGACCCAAGTCGATGTGTGTAAATCAACAGTGAGTGACTCTTTGAAACATTACAATGATGTTTCAAAAAGAGTAGGCCAATTGACAGAAGGTGTCAGCCACATTGGCGAGCGAGTAGAAAATCTTGCTCAGCGAATATCCGTTGTCAATATTGACAAAAGGATCGAAGATGTCACCGCAAGAATAAGCACTACGCTTAATACGGAATTTGAAGAGTGGATACAATCCAAGGAGCAGTACATTGAGAGTAAATTAAACTCTGATCTAAAAGGTGCAGTTAAATCCGCCACAGTAGAAATTATAACCGATCCCGTTAATTCGGGTGACACTTTAACCAGTGAATTAGGCGAAATTAGACGAGCCTTCAGCCACGATCTCCCAGAATGGAAGCAATGGTTGACCAATGACATAGAACAGCCGAAAAGGCAACTTATAGAATTGCAAGGTGACAATCAAAGCGATTATTCGCTGCCGCCAGAACAAGATACTCACCACTCTCCCGAGTATCACGTACAATTCTCATCAACTGTAAATAAAACGTGAGACAAAGCCTCAACGTCACGTAGTCATACCGATCAACGGACAGTCGTTGAAATAATGCACGATGAGAGTCTACTGAAACACAGAGTTTTCCAGCCTCTTACGCCTGAAAAACGAAATATACATCCCACAGTGTTTCTAAAATCATTCACAGGTGCTTTTCCAGAATCATGGAACGACAGACAGCGAATGCAGTTCATATTAGGATATGTACATGGTGAAGGATCAATTTGGGGTACTGAAATAATAGACAGATTTCGAAAGGCATTTTTTGAATAAATTCTGAAGTTCTGGTATACAAGAAAGACTCTGAAAGGAGGTCTACAACGCCGAACCTTTCAACACCAAAGGAGGAGGTTTGAGGCGTTATTTCGAAAAATACCTACGTAAAATTCAGAATTGGGCCACGCCCATTTCAACCAAAGATGCCATCATGATCTTAAAGCCAAAACTTCCTGTATCAGTAAGAGAAAAATTAGTTAATGTGTGTGAAGAGGACCAAGAAGCCTTTCTTTCTATTCTTGACAGTTTGGATATAATCTATGAGGACATGCGTGCGAGTGCGCGGAATAATTACAATAATGGACGGCCTGCTTTGCAACAGCACATAGCAAACTGTGTCAACAGAGTGTTGTACCAACATAACATGGAACAACAAAATGCTCAGCCTTACAGAAATCATAATTATTCCAACGACCACAATGAAAAACCATATAGTAAATATCCAAGCCAAAATAGATACAACCTGATTTATCAAAACACACAGCGATAATTGGAAACTCACCAATAAATCACAACAGTAATTACCAGTATCCGAATAACAGGAAATATAATGGAAATCGTCACAAGGCAAAGAAATGGAACAATTATGATGGGCCACAAGAGTACAGTCAGCCAAGTCACTTCACTCCCTCACACCAAATGAATTCTTTACAGCCTCAAAATGCGACATTTTCTCACCAACTCAACCAAAAGTTCAGGAATAATAATCAGGACAAAACGTTGCATGCTTTTCTTAACACCGCCAGTCATAATAGCCAAGGAAACCTGACAATTTTTTGCACACAGGCGAACCACACATCAAATGCAATGTCAAATAACACACAGTTAAGTGAGGCACAGTTCTTATGGGATACGAACACAAGTTTTCAGCCTGGTATCACACAAAATACTAATCAAGTAAAAATAACTGACATTTCAACTCTATGAAGTAACATTAAACGACAAGTTAAGACAAGCTCTCATTTCTTTAACCACTAATGCCAACCTAAGAAAAAAGGCACATGACAAACACATTAGCAAAGTCTTATCGTATCGTATAAATGAATGAGTGCTATTAAAGACCCACTTCAAACCATCTTTGATTCATCATAGGAATAGCAAGTGGCAGCACTTGTATGAAAGACCATTTATTATACTAAGAAAACCGAACATTGGTTGCTATCTATTAGCTGACCCTGAATCTGGACGAATAAAAGGATTGTTTCATCACGCAGAATTAAAGAAATACCGAGTTAACCATTGAAGATATCTGCTAATATATATATATATATATACACTCCTGGAAATGGAAAAAAGAACACATTGACACCAGTGTGTCAGACCCACCATACTTGCTCCGGACACTGCGAGAGGGCTGTACAAGCAATGATCACACGCACGGCACAGCGGACACACCAGGAACCGCGGTGTTGGCCGTCGAATGGCGCTAGCTGCGCAGCATTTGTGCACAGCCGCCGTCAGTGTCAGCCAGTTTGCCGTGGCATACGGAGCTCCATCGCAGTCTTTAACACCGGTAGCATGCCGCGACAGCGTGGACGTGAAACGTATGTGCAGTTGATGGACTTTGAGCGAGGGCGTATAGTGGGCATGCGGGAGGCCGGGTGGACGTACCGCCGAATTGCTCAACACGTGGGGCGTGAGGTCTCCACAGTACATCGATGTTGTCGCCAGTGGTTGGCGGAAGGTGCACGTGCCCGTCGACCTGGGACCGGACCGCAGCGACGCACGGATGCACGCCAAGACCGTAGGATCCTACGCAGTGCCGTAGGGGACCGCACCGCCACTTCCCAGCAAATTAGGGACACTGTTGCTCCTGGGGTATCGGCGAGGACCAGTCGCAACCGTCTCCATGAAGCTGGGCTACGCTCCCGCACGCCGTTAGGCCGTCTTCCGCTCACGCCTCAACATCATGCAGCCCGCCTCCAGTGGTGTCGCGACAGGCGTGAATGGAGGGACGAATGGAGACGTGTCGTCTTCAGCGATGAGAGTCGCTTCTGCCTTGGTGCCAATGAAGGTCGTATGCGTGTTTGGCGCCGTGCAGGAGAGCGCCACAATCAGGACTGCATACGACCGAGGCACACAGGGCCAACACCCGGCATCATGGTGTGGGGAGCGATCTCCTACACTGGCCGTACACCACTGTTGATCGTCGAGGGGACACTGAATAGTGCACGGTACATCCAAACCGTCATCGAATCCATCGTTCTACCATTCCTAGACCGGCAAGGGAACTTGCTGTTCCAACAGGACAATGCACGTCCGCATGTATCCCGTGCCACCCAACGTGCTCTAGAAGGTGTAAGTCAACTACCCTGGCCAGCAAGATCTCCGGATCTGTCCCCCATTGAGCATGTTTGGGACTGGATGAAGCGTCGTCTCACGCGGTCTGCACGTCCAGCACGAACGCTGGTCCAACTGAGGCGCCAGGTGGAACTGGCATGGCAAGCCGTTCCACAGGACTACATCCAGCATCTCTACGATCGTCTCCATGGGAGAATAGCAGCCTGCATTGCTGCGAAAGGTGGATATACACTGTACTAGTGCCGACATTGTGCATGCTCTGTTGCCTGTGTCTATGTGCCTGTGGTTCTGTCAGTGTGATCATGTGATGTATCTGACCCCAGGAATGTGTCAATAAAGTTTCCCCTTCCTGGGACAATGAATTCACGGTGTTCTTATTTCAATTTCCAGGAGTGGAATTACAAATTGTCATACTATGTGTGATGTACAAGCATACATAGGACTAACACCCTGTCGACCTGCCTCAACAAGAGAAGTAATTTATGTGAGCACCTGAAATAAAATACATTTATTGTAGGAGAGCAAGATTTGCCTTAGATGTAAGTTAGTTTTAAGTTAATTGAGCTATGAATGGCCACAGCCAAAGAGATGACAAATAAATAATATATTAGGGGCATGCTAAGTGCCACCTGCTACCACTAGTTTTAAATATAGCAAAGCTTTCTCCTCTTGAATGAAATAAATTAAAATGATAATTCGGACCAGAATGATTGCTCATAAATAAAAGTTGATTAAGGTCACTTACTATAATGAGGTAAATGTTATGTATAAGGAGTGTTTGACAACAATTTTTATGAGACCACCTGTGAAAAGCAGCAGACAAAGGCAGCAGCTTTGCATATAAGAATCAAGTAAATCAGTAATGATCCAGGTACCAGGAAAGATGTGTGCAACTCATTTATTTTTATTACAACATGGAGAAAACCGTATGCATTCATAAGAATTCTATGGTACAGTGCAGCTGGAATTCTTACAAAGATCATTTATATGTAAACTAATTTAGTACCAGAAGTATCTTATTACAGGTCCTCGAGATACGATGACTGTTTCTTCTTTTTGGGAAAACAAATTTTACAATACCCAGAACAGAAAATAGCTAACAGACTCTCTTCACTGCTAATGCATGGTATGAGTAATTTTAGATATGCATAGAGAAATGCTTGGAGAGCTGGATCAGACGATACCGAGACTACTGTATCGATTTAATTACGCTAACTACTTGTCATGAAAAACTAGGATGATAATGCACAATTTCTGTTAGGCTCATCATTTCATACGTCATTTACATTGTGTCTTCAGATCTCTTCACTCCATAAAAGTGTATTGTGTTTTCCTCTAATAAGTATGCTTAACTTCCTACCTTACCCAGTAGAGAAGCGAATTTTACAGACTGACTGCATGCTTGAAACGTACAGACTGTGCATATGGATGGGCATGACACATTGGTTGTCGACAGGCTATGCGTATTATCCGCAAACCGCTAATTTAATTAAGGTTTGTTATGTGCAATTGCTCGACAGAGAACGCCACGCTTCCCAATTTCCCTAATGGAAACTTGAACATTAACTGTGCATCAAGTAAACGAAGCCACATTGACTATGTCTTCAAACTAATGACATAACTAACAGAGAGAAGATAAAAGAGCTGAACTTGAGAAAAGAGTAATTATTGTTAAAACAAAAGAATAACAAGATTTTGAACAAGGTGTAAATCTAAAGTGCATTGGAAGCACAAACTATGAATAAGAGACACGTTTTTTCATCAGGCCTTGTAGTCACAGAGACTAATTTTTCTTTGTAAATAATTTTTAGACGCAATATGTATACCGAATATTAACTGTACTTTGTGGTAATAATGCAGTCATCAATTTATAGACACATATATGCTGCTATATGTGAACCAACTATAGACAAGCAATAAACGGACACATATAAAAGTGGAGTTTGTGAACTTTAACATGACAACAAAATACATGTGGACATGAAATAATAATAACGTGTGAACTGAAGAGGTGATAACTCCATGGATAGGTGCGAAATTCAGTGTGTGAACTAATGTTATAAGTATTTGTAACACGAAACCACGCTGTATAAAGCCGAACTGTGCAAGTGAATAAGTGTTGTACTTACCGCAACCCGTACTGTACGCCTTTCCATGGACACATTCTTCGACACAGCTGCGGAAGTCACCGCGTCTGGCTGCTTCCGTAATTCCGAGTCGATGAAAAACTGTAAAAACTCACAACACGGCTAGTAGACACAAAACGTTCTGCCTCTCGTAGAACACTGCTGCTAGCGTTGTGAAGCTGTCAAGTTACTATCACGTGACTATAACAAACGGACGTAACATGGAATATGCTGTGTGCTCAACAATCTAGTTTCTTTTGCACAACGAGCGCGGGCGCCAAATGTATTTGAAATACTTTCAATATAAAATCTGATAAAACCATGAGTTAAGCGCTTATGTACCTTATAAAATCACCAAGGCACTAATCTGAAAAGTCTTAAACTCAACTTTGACAATTGCTACCAAATTTATACACCAGGCCAAGTACTGATGAAAACATGTTGACCCAAATAAAACCAGAAAAATAAATAAATACGAGAACTAAGCACTCCTAAGAGAATGAGACCTTATGTACATAAACAATTGTTATCCTTACCTAATCCAATTTTCTTTTAGACTAAGTTATTAGTAAGTTAGCACATTCTAATACAGATTTTCCCTGTATTTTTCATGTACGATAACATGGATGGAAGCTTGAACATGTGTCAAGTGAGATAGAGACCGCCACCAAATGGCTCAACACGCCACACAACCAGTCTTCCATTTCCTGCTCCATGACGTATTCCCAACGGGCAATCACATCCAGACAACCACTTCAACTTTCACAGTGAAAGTGATGCCCTACTTTCCTCCACTTGTGAAAGTGCAATCAATTTTCCCACTCATGTGCAGTGCTACCATTTATAACCAAAGTTCCATCACTCTCAGTGCAAGTCATACCTACGCAAGTATAGTGAAAGATTTTTTTTGAGTAGGTCATGAAAGCTATAAATCGGTAAAGTGCTACGTGTTTACCACAAGAAATCTTCATCGAGACCACGACAAAAATGTTTCTGTAAATGTCACTGTAGAACAAGAATGTCCATTCTTTGTAATATATTTTTCCAAGAGTGCACAATGTACCAGGACTTCCTGTGAATCAATATATTTCTTTATTATTTTTTAATATTTATTATGCCATATATCATGTATCTACGTATGTGTATCTTTACCCTAATTTTATTGTCTCTTACGGAGAAATGAGCATTTGTTATCCTTGTGTAATACATTAGAAAGAGTACAGCTCAATTGTCATGTAATTACCCTATGAACAAGTTATCATCAATTTCAGTTGTACGAATATATTTACCTGTTGTTCTTTATGCCATCCACTTTGTCTAATGTCATATATGAAATCTATTGTAAATAATTTTAGCAAGTAACACCAACTTTATTCACGAAAGCAATAATATTATGACTACGAGTGAGTCCCGATGATCCTGATGGAGTCAGTGCTCCTCACACGGGAAGCAATGTAATATTATTGGATTTCAGATACTTTGCATATGAGGTATTTGTCATAAAAGAAAAAGACAGCCAATGAGCCGTATTTCGTAAAGATGCTATACATCACAGCGCGAGAGTAAAGAGGCGAAATGTTTTCTTCTATTTTTTTTTTAATGTGGGCCTATACCAAGACGCACGTCCAGCGTTTAAATGCTTTAAATAAACACTATGACCTGCTGGGTGCAGATATTTAAAATCATTGTCGCAGTGCTTGATAGCAAGAAGCTGCAAAACAGAAGAAAGAACAATCTATCTTTTGTTAAGAAATATTCTAGCGACTTCTTTATCCCTTGTGCTTTTGGTCGCCGACGTGTAAAGACGCACTACATAGCATTGCTACAAGTTGTATTTTTATTTTGTGTAAAACTATGTGAACAAACGCTTCAGTAACTCGGGTGAAGATATAATGTACTTACGTGCATGCAAGGACATTTAATTTTAAGAAGGAATGGACTGACAGAGCAGCGATTATTGGACTGCGCCATGTGCAAAAGACATATCAGATGTAAGTTATGTATTTATTATGTATTTATCAATGTCTTGAAGTTTAAAGCTATTTTGTTCAAAATATATCAATATTTTAGGATGCAATAATTTTCTTCTTATTTTTTCTTTTACTAACCAAAAATGATCTTCAAATGTCTATGAGCTTTGTTACAGTGAAGGCAATGTGGGTCAAAAGAAAACCCTTTCGTGTAATCAATCTGTATGCCTCCTGAAGACAATCGAGAACTGATGCATCGATGACCAATTAATAATCTCTCTCTCTTTTCAAGTCGTACTGAAAAACAGCCACACAGGATAGTAGTAAGTACGCAATCTAGGGTTAGGTTGCATTTTGCCATGTAAGAAATGACTGATCATTTAAATGAAGAGTGTATTTTTGAGGGTTGCTGTGCGAAATTAAGGAACCTAAATATTGGTATAATGTCAATTTATAGAATCCCAGGGAAGGTCACAACTGAGTATAACCTACATAAATTTCAATTTTTGCTAGAACACCTCAGTAAAGAGAAAAAGGAAAAACGTAATTTCTGTTGATTTCAACAAAATGGTTCAAATGGCTCTGAGCACTATGGGACTTAATTTCTGAGGTCATCAGTCCCCTTGATTTCAACATTAATGTGTTGAAAGAAAAGGGTGAATCATCAAAATTCGTGCAGTTAGTGAAATAGTATGTATTCAATTTAAATTTTTCTGAATAAATGAGAAAAAATACTCAGTTATCTGCATGTACTGACAATATTTTAACTAATTATATTTTTTAAGATGCACATAATTTTGGTTTTGATTTAGGAGTTCCTGATAATGCAGCGTTATTTATTGAGCTGAGATCAAGTAAGGAAGTCTTTTGTAAAAATGTCTACATGAAAATGAACTTCAGTCAGGAAGACATGATTTTATTGCATGATAAGAAGAATGAGACTTAATAGCACTTTGACCAAAATATTTGAAGCAGTGTAAATTTTGGACCATTCTTAAGTAGTTTTTAAAACTAAACTGATTTGAATAATATGACAAAAAACTGAAATGGACCAATAAAGATATAAAAACCTCTAGCTCAAAGAGAAGATAGCTACATAATCAAATAAGAAATAATAAAAATGCTGACTTTGTTGAACATCTTAGACAATACAAAATTACGTTTAATAAGTTGTCAATGCAGCAAAGCAAATGGTAAATAATAGTTTAATTTTAAGACATGAGAATAAATGAAAGGCGGTGTGTTCATTTGCGAAATCTGAATAAAGTATTAAAGTCTCTAATCATGAAATTTGTTAATCAGCTTGAAGACAAGTTTATTGTTAAACCAGCCCAAATTTCAGAGCACTTCAATGAAATCTTGATTAATGTAGCATAGTCAGATATCAGTGTTGTACATTATGACAACAAAGTATGTTCCTCCAGACTAGATCAAATGCCTGAATAACTCACAAAATTTCAAATGGTGTCAGCAACAGAAGTATAAAATATTATATTTACACTGAGAAGCAAAAATTCTGTAGGTTGGGATGGGATGCAAATGAAAGTTCTCAAATTTGTGGGTAAAATAATAGGACACTCATTATCCACAATAAGAAACCAATCTTTTGAACATGGAAGTTTCTTAGAGCTGGTAAAGGATGCAAAAGTAAAACCGCTGTTCAAAATATGGTCAAGAGAGGACATTTCTTCTTCTAGTCCTTTCTAAAGTATCCAAAAAAGCCGCTGCCATCCAGATTCGAAATTTCATTGAAAAATATGAAATTATGTTGAAAAATCACTTTGGCTCCCAGTGTGGAAAAAGTACTACAGATGTAATTAGTAAGTTTGTTGACAAGATTAGCGCATCATTAGACAATAAAAATAAAATTGCAGGGATCTTTTGTGATCTCACAAAATCCTAACTTGACAGTTATGGAATTAAGGTTAATGTTCTGCATTGACTTACTTCACAACTGTGCAATAGGAAATAAAGAGTGGTTGTCTCTATAAATGCAGCAAATTATTCTTCCAGATGGAAGACAATATCATAAGGTGTCCCTCAAGTTTCTATCCTAGGACATATTTTGTTTCAGTTCTACATTAAAGACCTATCAATCAACATAAACGTTCCATCTGTTTCATTTACAGATGACATATCTCTTTTAATTGAAGAGCATGAGCCAGAAACTATCCCTGCCTGCGTCATCAACACAATAGATCATTTAGAAACATAGTTTCATCTCAATAGATTACCCCTGAACGTTCCAAAAAAACCCATGTCATCCAGTTGAGAACTAAATAGTCCACATGCCAAGAAATTAAAGTAAATCAAAAAATCAAAATCCAGAAGAGCAGATTCTATGAAATTTTTAGGATTAAACCCAGACAAGAATTTATATTTGAACAAATATGTGGAATATCTAGCAAAAAAACTATATAGCTTTTCGTTTGCATTACAAATATTGGTAATATTCGTAAATAGCTACTTCCAATCAGTTACAAGTTACAGGTTACAGTTTTGGGGAATTTTGAGCAACTTAATGTGCATACTGAAATTACAGAAAAGAATTATTAGAAAGATGTGTGCTGTGCATCGAAGTATGTTATATTGTTCGTTATTGAAGAACTTGAAATTATTAACATGACCTTCCCTATATGTCTTTGATATTACCATTTTTTGCGTAGCAATTTAGAATTATGCAAGGAGAACACTTTGATCACAGTTATAACACAAAAAATTAAAAATTATGATCACTGTCATGATTTAAAGTTGAATGCTCAGACTCCCCAGTTCATGGGGATGAAAATTTACAATAAACTAAAAGCCAAGAACATACAGAGTATGAACTCAGATTCACTGAAAATAAACCTGTATGATACTCCGCTTCAGCGATGCTACTACTCTATTGAAGATTTCATGAATGATGAACTGAATATTTGAGCAGGATGTAGTTGTTCAGAAGTCTTGTTATATAAATATGTATAGGTATTGTTTCATAAAAAAGGTACATTAACTTTTTAATACAGCTCCACCTTATTAATTGTCGTGTAGTTTTATATAAGTGAAACTGTATTAACCATATTTTGATTTGTCTCCTGTACTCTGATCAAATGATTAGCATTTGTATGTTATGAGATGAATAAATCACAATTCATCTGTTGGTAGAAGTGTCAGTACATATAAAAGGAAACAATATTTCAGACTAGCTACCACATGTTACTGATGCATAGCGCTGGTGTATTTTTAGATGCCGCATTGTGTCGTCTGTTGTGAAGAGTAAGGGATTTTGTTTTCCCTTGCTGTATCATTTTTTTCCGAAAAAAATGCAGTGGTCGAGGAAGCAGAGTGTCGGTTCCTATCGTTGCACAAGCCAGATGGCTGCTTGAGGAATATCTAAAGCAAGTAGTAAAAGAATATAAATAAAACAAAACACTCTGTGGTGAAGTGGTGCTGCATTTGGTAGGATACTGACAAAGACTCCATAGAAAAGAAACTAAGGTCGTTTGTCGTAGGTTGCTTCGAAACGTGAAATAAATACTCAAGGTTCTGGAACGAATCTCCCTTTACCAAAAAGCTAAGTCTAATAACATGGCTGACTGTAATTGATTTACAGAAATTTCTGTGTTTTTTTAGTAAATGGTGTTCCGTATTCGCTAGAAGCTCAATATCATTAGATGATATCTGAGTGAAATTACAGAAACTAGAGCTGTCTTCGACGTTCAGTTCTCATAGCAAGTTACTCCCACCAGTTCTTCTATAGTGTTTTCGTTCGCCATCGACGATGGCTGTATGGAAACCAGCAGATCAGTCACAAAACAACTGATCAATTTTATCAACCATTACCAACTGCTATACAAACTCTACTTCATCAAAATAATACAGTAGTTTCAAAACAAATCATGAAAGCCTTTTATAAGCGCAACCTTCTTCTGTAAAACTCTGAAGCACTGAGTGATAGCTGTATGGCCTTCAGGCCAAAGTCATGATAAATAAGAAAAGAAAAAACATCGACGATGAGCCTTTCATTTTGTTTGCATGAACCTTCGAGTATTAATAATGCTTCAGTGCATATTACAGGTAGCATACAATAAGAAAACAATACAACAAATAGCTTAAGAATGAACATGAACAGTCACAACCGTGAGAAACTTCTTCTTTTATGAGGTTACCTGTTTCGGTCTGTTTTAGACCATCTTCAGACCTACCACCATGATGGTAGATGGTGGCAGTGAAAGGATCAGGCGCTATGTCTCCACAAACGCTAGAGCAGTTAGTGGAGGCATAGCGCCTGCTCGTTTCACCGCCACTGTGCATCATGGTGGTAGGTCTGAAGAGGATCTAGAACAGACCAAAACCGGTAACCTCATAAAAAAGGAGTTTCTTGCGGTTGTGACTGTTCATGTTCATTCTTAAGTAATAAAAAAAAAACCGCTGGTCTCCAAGAGGCATGTTCCCAAAAATTACAACAAATAGTGTTGTAGGCGATGTGAATAAGTTGAGAAACGTTTGCTGCCAATGTGGACAAAAACTAAGACGAAGTCGGAAACATAGGCGGAACACTGCAGGGAACAATGTTTCCAATTGAAACATGTTTCCAGTGGCAGTGTGGACGAGTCTTAAGAGAGTGCAGCGTTATTTTGTGAATTATTTTTACGAGATTCTAACTAGAAGCGATTAATTGTGAATTACTTTTGTGCTTAGTAGTTTTAATGTTTAAATTTCTTACATGTTTATGTATTTACTAGGCACATGCTCACGTTTTAGTAGGTGTGTAGTGCATACTTGCCAATGGCCTTGTTGCAATAGTAACACCGCTTCCTATCTATCACTGAAGTTAAGCACATTCAGGCTTGACTGGTATTTGGATGGGTGACTGTCCGGGTCTGTCCCCTGTTGACAAGTAGGATGCACTCAGCCCTTGTGAGGCCACCTGAGGTATTAATTGATGGAGAAGTAGTGGTTCAAATAATGAAAACTGACAATGTCTGGGAGAGTTGTTTGCTGAAAACATGCCTCTCCATATACACATCCAGTATGTGGCCTGTCAGTATTATTTGGCCTTCTGTCGCCTGTTCACATGATGTTTGTGTTTGAGAGCAATATACCTTGCTTGAACTGTCAGTGTTGGTCAGACAGCTCAATAAGACAGCAGTTCCTGCTCCACCATCACAACAAGAGAGTTGGTCACTATTTGTGAACTGTTTTTCAAACTTCTAACTAGAAGAAACTTATTTTCATTTACCTATATGGTTAGTAGATAAATTCTTCAATTTATTGCATGTTTATGTACCTACTAGACACAGTCTCACATCTTAGTAGCTGTGTGGAGTTCTACCGTCTTCAATATGGATAGGGCTACTACTGTGGCTGCTCCAGTTACTGCCTACAATAAGGTTCACCCTTCACTCTTGGTCGATTGGCAGCTCGTTTCAAGGTATGGCAGGCAACAAAACGCTTTCTAGGGGGTCGATCAAAAGGCCTACCCGGTTTGTCTGACAAACTTCAGATGCTATCTGTGGCTAATATAGATTCTGAGCCAGATGCACTTGCTTTTCATGTTTCTGGGGAAGTCTTTCAGCCAACAAGACCCGGTCATTCACAGAGGGTATGGTTACTAGTAATTGGGAGCTCCAATATTAGGTGCGTTTGCGATATGGTCCCAAAAAAGGAGAAGAAGCTCAGTGTGCACTCTGTGTGATACTGAAGGAGTCACCTGAGATGTTGTTCTCAATGGAGAGACGTCTACAGACGTTAAAGTAACCTCTGGCGTGCCACAGGGGAGTGTTATGGGACCATTGCTTTTCACAATATATATAAATGACCTAGTAGATAGTGTCAGAAGTTCCATGCGGCTTTTCGCGGATGATGCTGTAGTATACAGAGAAGTTGCAGCATTAGAAAATTGCAGCGAAATGCAGGAAGATCTGCAGCGGATAGGCACATGGTGCAGGGAGTGGCAACTGATCCTTAACATAGATAAATGTAATGTACTGAGAATACATAGAAAGAAGGATCCTTTATTGTATGATTATACGATAGCGGAACTAACACTGGTAGCAGTTACTTCTGTAAAATATCTGGGAGTATGCGTATGGAACGATTTGAAGTGGAATGATCATACAAAATTAATTATTCGTAAGGTGGGTGCCAGATTGAGATTCATTGGGAGAGTCCTTAGAAAATGTAGTCCATCAACAAAGGAGGTGGCTTACAAAACACTCGTTCGACCTATACTTGAGTATTACTCATCAGTGTGGGATCTGTACCAGGTCGGGTTGACAGAGGAGATAGAGAAGATCCAAAGAAGAGCGATGCGTTTCGTCACAGGGTTATTTGGTAAGCATGATAGCGTTATGGAGATGTTTAGCTAACTCAAGTGGCAGACTCTGCAAGAGAGGCGCTCTGCATCGCGGTGTAGCTTGCCCGCCAGGTTTCGAGAGGGTGCGTTTCTGGATGAGGTATCGAATATATTGCTTCCCCCTACTTATACCTCCCGAGGGGATCACGAATGTAAAATTAGAGAGATTCGAGCGCACATGGAGGCTTTCTGCCAGTTGTTCTTCCCGCGAACCATACGTGACTGGAACAGGAAAGGGAGGCAATGACAGTGGCTCTAAAGTGCCCTCCGCCACACACCGTTGGGTGGCTTGCGGAGTATAAATGTAGATGTAGATGTGGAACAGGTCCTTCGAGAAGAGGACGAGGTGCGTCCGACTGCAGGTGGCGGATCATGTCTGTACTAGCGATGTGTGTCGTTTTGGATCAGAAAAGACTCTGTCTGGTTTCAGGTGAGTAGCTGAAGTGGTAAAGACTACCAGTCTTGCTTGAGAGATGAAGGCTCGCCATGTGTAGCATTATTGACAGGAACGGCTGCTGACCTTTGGTACAGAGCTGAGTGGAGGGTCTGAATTAGAGGCTCAGACGGTCTTGCGAATGGGTATTCTGCAGATCCCTTGACTTGTAACATTGGTTGATGGGGTATTGGGTTCTGCTTAGTAGGTCAGGATGTAGCTGCATGGGTAGTGGGGGCTGTGTGGAGTGGACTGGGCGGTTTTTTAAGTTGGCGGTCTTGCGAAAAAGCAAAAAGGGATTCAGTCTCAAAGGGTGCTGTTCAAACTCAGGATGAGGGTAGAACTAGGAACCATAGTACATTGGAAAAGAACCATAGCTCGAAGCGCTAATAGGAAGCACTGATGCCAAAAAATCACAGCCACCAAAAGCTGGCTAAAGGTGGAGATAAGTTCATCTGAAATTTTTATAAACGACCTATCAGTGTTCAGAAAGGATAAATTAAATACATTTGTTAGTGGCATTTTTGTTACTATTAGAAGTGGTTTATCTTGTAGCGAAATTGAAGTAGATAGTTCCTGTGAATTATGATGGATACAGGTTATACTTAATAATTGGTTCCTTTTACTGACACTCTGACACAGATGGTAGAGATGCTGAAAGGTCCAAAGTAAACATCAGTAACATTTCAAATAAGTACCCTATCCACAGAGTTAAAGTTGGTCTTGACCTGAATCTACACTCAACATGTTGGCGAAAATACATATTCAAAGCCTGTGGTAGGCATAACATGTTGCTTGAAATTATTCCTTCCCCTAAAGCTACTTTGAACAATTAGTTCAAGGGCCTCATGAAGTGTAAATGGTTGCAAAAACATGCTTGACCTCTTTGTAACAAATAAGTCCAAGCAAAAAAGGGAGCATCATGGCAGATACAGGAATTAATGACAACAATATCGTTGTAGCGAGACTAAATACAATGACATCCAAACCAACCAAAAATATTTTGAAAAAAGCGTATTTGTGTAATCAGCTCTACAACTGTATGTTTATTCTCTATCGGTTTCGATTAATAGGATCATCTTCACAGGAGAAAAACAGAATACACCAATCGATCAAAGATACACTTTGGTCATATATGAGCCAACAAAACGTACAACATATACAAAGTGAACATTAATGAAACAGACGAACTGCAGGGCTGGTTTCCTGACTGGAAATGGAGGAAAAGAGGTCCTATGAACATGTGTCCAGAAATGTATCATTGCCATGATGATTGGCGCTGACGAATGAGAGTTCCTCTGACCATATGCCGTGTGTTCCTTGAGTGTTGCAGGTTGTATGATTGAAGCAACCTGCTGTAAGTAGTAGACTCGTCCAGGATGCATGTCAGGAACAAGCCAATATGGTGTTTACGTATGGCCAAGATGAAAACAGCCGAGAGGCAGCACAGCTATACAAAAATAAGTACCATCAAAGACACCAATCACATCACACAACATTTCACGCCATTATGGTCGCTTGTGTAATCGTGGGTTCTTTCAAACAGAAAAATATGTAGGGAGGCAGCGGACTGTGCTTACACCATATTTGGAGGACCACCCTCTACAGGATATTGTAGAACCTAAGAACCCAACATGAGTGCTAGACCAATTCCGCTGGTTAAAGTAGGCTGCTTCAATCACACACCCTGCAACACACAGGGAATACATGGCACATTGAGGAACTTTCGTTCGTCAGCACCATCTACCATGCAATGATGCATTTGTCGACACATAGTCATAAGATCTTTTTTCCTCCATTTCCAGTCAGGAGTCACAGCAATTTGTCGGTTTTATCAGTGTTCACCCTGTATAATTGTCATACTCTGTCATAACATAGACCATATAAATGCACTGTGCTTTGGCTATATTACAGTACTGCACACTTTGTGATCATCAATATGTACACTGTTTGTCGCTTGTGAAGATGTTTGTAATTATCGAAACAAGTAGAGAATAAACATAGGATTGTACAGCTGACGGCACAAATACGCTTTTTTCAAATTATCTAACAGCTGCAGACTGTAATCTACAAAAGGTCCAACAACCAAAAATAAACACAAAAATATGTATTTAAAAAAGCAGATAGAAATTCGCTTGACATCTTCCTAATAGACAGTCTGTTCCTTTCAAACCAATTATCTAAGCGTAGATCACGTGTGGTTTAGATGCAAAGAAATAGTATCAACAGTAATTGAGAGATTTGTACCGAATAGATTAATAAAAGAGGGTACTGATCCATATGGTCCACAAAGCAGGTCACGACACTGCAACGAAAAATGAGCTGTAATTTTTAAAAGTATGCAAAATTTCCAAGCCTAGCAAAGTTTAACTAAAGCTTGACATTTAGTGTGGACTTCAATTCGAGATGCTCTTAATAATTTCCACAACGAAATTCTGTCCCAAAATCTGCCAGAAAACCCAAAGAGATTCTGGTCGTATGTAAAGTATACCAACAGCAAGGCACAATCAATACCTTCACTGCACAGTAGCAATGATAATGTTATTGATAATAGTGTCACTGAATTGGAATTACTAAATTTAGTTTCTGAAATTCCTTCACCAAAGAAAAGAAAGTACATATTCCAAAATTCGAATCAAGAAATGCTGCCAACATGAGTAACTTAGAAGCAGATATCCCCAGCGTAGTGATGCAACACAAATCACTTAATAAAGGAAAGCTTTCCAGTTAAAAATGTGTATCAAGTAGAATCCCATCAGAATATGCTGATAAAATACCTCTATACTTAGCAGTCATATGCAACTGGTCACTTGATAAAAGATCTGTACCTAAAGACTGGAAAGTTGCACAGGTCACATCAAAGCTCAAGAACGGAAATAGGAGTAATATATTGAACTACAGATCCATATCATGGATGTGGATTTGCAGCCGGATTTTGGAACTTGTACTGTGTTCAAACATTATGAATTACCTTGAAGAAAACGATCTTTTGACACATAGTCACCATGGATTCAACATACACAACTGGCCATTAAAATTGCTACACCAAGAAGAAATGCAGATGATAAACGGGTATCCATTGGACAAATATATTATACTAGAACTGACATGTGATTACATTTTCACCCAATTTGGGTGCACAGATCCTGAGAAATCAGTACCCAGAACAACCACCACTGGCCGTAATAATGGCCTTGATATGCCTGGGAATTGAGTCAAACAAAGCTTGGATGGCGTGTACAGGTACAGCTGCCCTTGCAGCTTCAACACAATACCACAGTTCATCAAGAGTAGTGACTGGCGTATTGTGACGAGCCAGTTGCTCGGCCACCATTGACCAGACGTTTTCAATTGCTGAGAGGTCTGGAGAATGTGCTGGCCAGGGCAGCAGTCGAACATTTTCTGTATCCAGAAAGGCCTGTACAGGACCTGCAACATGCGGTTGTGTACTATCCTGCTGAAATGTAGGGTTTCGTGGGGATCGAATGAAGGGTAGAGCCATGGGTCGTAACACATCTGAAATGTAACGTCCACTGTTCAAACTGCCATCAATGCGAACAAGAGGTGACCGAGACGTGTAACCAATGGCACCCCATACCATCACGCCGGGTGATACGCCAGTATGGTGATGACGAATACATGCTTCCAATGTGCGTTCACCGCTATGTCGCCAAACAGGGATGTGACTATCATGATGCTATAAACAGAACCTGGATTCATCCGATAAAATGACGTTTTGATATTCGTGCACCCAAGTTCGTCGTTGAGTACACCATCACAGGTGCTCCTGTCTGTGATGCAGCATCAAGGGTAACTGCAGCCATGGTCTCCAAGCTGATAGTCCATGCTGCTGCAAACGTAGTCGAAATTTTCGTGCAGATGGTTGTTGTCTTGCAAACACCCCCATCTGTTGACTCAGGGATCGAGACGTGGCTGCACGATCCGCTACAGCCATGTGGATAAGATGCCTGTAATCTCGACTGCTAGTGATACGAGGCCATTGGGATCCAGCACGGCGTTCCTTATTACTCTACTGAATCCACCGATTCCAAATTCTGCTAACAGTCATTGAATCTCGACCAACGCGAGCAGCAATGTCGCGATACGATAAACTGCAATCGCGATAGGCTACAATCCGACCTTTATCAAAGTCGGAAACGTGATGGTACGCATTTCTCCTCCTTAGACGAGGTATCACAACAACGTTTCACCAGGCAACGCCGGTCAACTGCTATTTGTAGGTGTCGCCACAGGCGCCAACCTTGTGTGAATGCTCTGAAAAGCTAATGATTTGCATATCACAGCATCTTCTTCCTGCTGGTTAAATTTCGCGTCTGTAGCATGTCATCTTCGTGGTGTAGCAATTTTAATGGCCAGTTGTGTGTATCACTCTTGAGCAACACAATTAGCTGTTTAGTCTCATGAAGTAATGAGTGCTATAGTCAGCACAGATTCAAAATATATCACTCTTGTGCAACTCAATTAGCTCTCTATTCACCTGAAGTTATGAGTGCTATCGACTGGGGATCTCAAATTGATTCCATACTTTTGAACCGATCCTTATAAGCAGCTTCTAATCAAATTGCCTGCCTGTGAAGTACTCTCTCAGTTGTGTGACTGGATTCATAATGTCCTGTCACTTGGGCACAGTTCATAGTGATCGATGAGAAGTTATCAGCCAAAACAGATGTGATATCTGGCGTTCACCAGGGAAGTGTTGTAGGCCCTCATCTGTTCCTAATCTATTTAAAAGATTTAAGAGATAATCTGAGCAGTCATCACAGATTATTTGCACTTGTTGCTGTCATTTACTATCTAGTAAAATCATCAGAGGATCAAAACCAACTGCAAAATGATTTAGACAAGATATTTGTATGGTGCAAAAAGTGGTAATTGTCTCTAAGGAATGAAAAGTAAGACTCATCTAAAAATTTCTATCACTTGATAAATCATACATTCTAAAAGCTGTCAAGCCAAAAACATACCTAGGGATAACAATTATGAACAACATAAATTGGGACGATCACATAGATGATGTAGTGGGGGAAAATGAACCAAAGACTGTGTTTTACTATCAGAACACATAGTCTATTAAAGAGACTGCCTACGCTACACCTTATGTTCTCTGCTAGAATACTGCTTTGGGCTACAAGATCCTTGCGAGATAAGCTGGAGAGAAGATATCAAAAAATTTCAGAGAAGGGCAGCTCATTTTGTATTATCGTGAAATAGGGGAGGAAGTGTCATATGATATGTGACATGGGTTAGTGATCATTGAAACAATGGCATTCCTCGTTGCAGTGAAATCCTTTCACAAAATTTAGTCTCTTTCTATTATATTTGTAAAAATATTTTGTTGACACCCACCTACACAGGGAGAAACCATCATTGAACCAAAATAGGAGAAATCAGAGCTTGCACAGAAAGATCAAAGTGTTTGTTTTCCAATCACACTGTTTGAGAGGCAACAGTAGAAAGATAGTGTGAAAATGGTTTGATGAACCTCTGTCAGGCACTTAAATGTGAATTGGTGAATTGCAGAGTAGTTATATAGATGTAGAGATAGACTGAATTCTTAATGCTAAATGATAGATGTAGAACATATAAATTCCAAATGCTTTGAAGCTGCTTTAATCTATATTTGGCCACCAGCAAATATTTGCAACTATTATCAGTGTTGTAGACTAGTGTATTAAGAATGGAATTATAAGATTAGAGCTAGTTGTCTCCAGTGCAGTGTTTTGACTGTAGTTAATCAGATTCCTTGGGACCAAGTGAGTCAAAGCTACGTGGTTTTGTAAAGAGTCACTACATAAGCCCTTTTTACAGTTTTTTGTTTAGTCTTCAAATAAAGACAGTTACAAACATCATCTTATGTACAATGTTAATACATATCATATTTTGTGTACAAGGTTTCATATTCTCATGTTTTCATATTGTTCATACGAGGGTTGTTTTTTAAGTAAGGGCCATTCGCGCGTATAGTCCCGTAGTTCGCACGGACGCCGCAACAAGCCACAGTGCCACTTGCCGGCATCCTTCCCGTTCACACTGATGCAAGTTGCAGCTCTGTAGCTGACGTGTACGCATCACTGTGCTACTTTATAATGTTTACGATTATTGAATTGCCCACCGCGTGTGAGATACGGGCAGTGATACGTTTTTTGACCGCGAGAAGCCTATCAGCTGCAGAAATTCATCGTCTGTTAACAGAAGTTTATGGCTTGAATGCAATGAGTGAAGGTAATATGGGTCAATGGTTTAGAGAGTTTAAAAATTGCCGTCAAAACGTCCATGACGAAGAACGCTCAGGCTGGCCCTCTGTGATCACTGATGATTTGGTGGCTGCAGTCGAAACAAAGATTCGTGAGAACAGAAGATTCACAATTTCCACTCTTTCTTTGGAATTTCCACAAGTTTCAAGATCGGTTTTGTACAAAATTGTGTCTGAAAACCTAAACTTTAAGAAACTGTGTTCTCGGTGGGTACCCAGACTCCTCACAGAGGACCACAAAGGGAAGAGATTTGCCACTTCATTGGACTTTTTGATTCGTTACGAGGAAGAAGGGGATGAAATGTTGAGTCAAATTGTCACTGGAGATGAAACATGGGTATCCCATATCACTCCCGAGAGCAAGTGACAATCGATGGAATGGCGACACACAACCTCACCCGTCAAGATCAAAGCCAAACAGACGCTGTCAAAGCGCAAGATTATGGCAACTGTGTTCTAGGACCGGCGCAGTGTATTGCTAGTGGACTTTATGTCACGAGAAACGACAATCAACTCAGATGCCTACAGTGCAACTCTAAAGAAGCTCCGCAGAGCAATTCAAAACAAAAGGCGCGGCATGCTGACAAAAGGGATTTTGCTCCTGCACGATAACGTAGGGTTCGCACCTCTCAAAAGACTCGGGATTTGATTGATTCTTTTGGCTGGGAAGTTTTGGACCATGCACCATACAGCCCCGACCTTGCTCCTAGCGATTTTCACCTTTTCCGGTACCTGAAACACCATCTTGGCGGGCAGCGCTTCAATGACGACGATGAAGTGAAAGCGGCCGTGAACTCTTGGCTGTCGGAGCAGGCGGCCGAATTCTTTGAAGAGGGAATTAAAAACTTAGTTGTACAGTATGACAAGTGCTTAAATAAACAAGGCAACTATGTAGAAAAATAGGTAAAAGTGTGTAGAATCAGAAAATAAAATTTTTTTTTACAAAAGTATTTGTATCTTTTTTAAAAATAAAAACGGCCCTTACTTAAAAAACAACCCTCGTATTTATTATCAACCACTGATCATGTGTATTATGTGGTTTTAATCAGTTAATATAGCAACATGTGTATAAATATATAACACAATCAACAATATTAATAACAAGGTAGAGGAATCAAGGGAATAAATATATGTGAAACAACGTATTACCTACATTACATTTAGTTAATTAAAAAAGTTAGTTAGCTAAAAAAGTTGTCAGTTATTAATTTTGCACATTTTATTAATTGCTAGCTGAGTTACATTTCATTCAAATAATCTTTAAGAGTGTAAATTTTTTTGAGGGGCTACTTTAATAAATTTCTTTGAAGCTGTTTAATTAAGATTTTTCTGTAATGTCTTGAAGTAGTTTATTATATAATTTTAACCCCTGGTGTACAGTTTCGAGTTCTTGCTTTTTGTTTTCCTTTCAGATGCAAGAATTCACTAGTTTTTGTGTTGTATTTGTTTATACAACTGCATATGGCATTTTTGACGTGCATTTTTCCTAACATACCATAATGTTTGGAAAAGATATTCACAGGGAACAGTCAAGATTCTTAGCTCTTTAAATAATTCCAGGCAGTGAGCCAATTCATTCTTTTTCTTTTTATTCTTAGAGTCCTCTTTTGAAATTTGAATTTCTTCTTATCTTCTGTCTGCAGACCCCTGCAAGCTATACTGCATCTAGTGAGTGAGTGATCATATGCATAGTAAGTTTCTTTGTTACAATTAATGTTACAAGCAGATGCCAGTACCCTTAGAGAACAGCATATAGATGAAATTCTTTTTTCCTGCATTTTCGGATATTCTCTCCACTTCAGTTGGTTCTCTACATCCATCCCTAAAACTGTATGTTAGTCACACATTTTACTGAGTCACCTTATAAATTTAATTTAATATTGTCATTATTTTCGTTTATATAGAAATTTGTACTGAAAATGCTTGTGGAATTCTGCAATAACTACATAAAACAGAATAATATTTAAAAAATATACAACAAAACCAAGATAACTGCTATCGAGAAACCAGGAAATGGGGCTTCCAACACTCAGAGCTAGCAATCTATCCAGTTATTATATAATTTTGTCCTCAGGGAGTCACACCTAGTGATACGTGGCTGGCGACCACAGGGCCCCGAGCTGAGTCCTGGCATTGATTCCACTTACTTATGCCAGGCTCCTGACTTTTATCTTTCCTATCTGGCCACCCTCGGCCAGCTCTTGTTCTTTTACGACCCTGACGCTATTAGGTTTCGAGGGCTAGGGGTCTTTCATTTTCCAACCTATACTTCTCATGCAGCGTCTGACCCAGAGTGGGTGGCTGCAAAAGGCGTCTGTATCCCATGTTAGGGGCGGCCTCCTGAAATGCGGAAGGCAACGGAATACCACTGCAGATTATCTTCCCTGCATAATACAGTCTCCATTTTATGCAAAAAAAATGGCTTCCTCTCATGTTAAATCAGTATCTGGAGGTAAAATAGTCCCCCATTAGGATCTCCGGGGGGGGGGGGGGGGGACAACCTGAAAGGAGGCAAAAAATCAAAACGAGAATTGGTACCTGGAATGTCAGAACTCTGCTACAAGCAGGAAAACTAGAAAACCGTAAAAGAGAGATGGAAAAGAATCATATGGACCTCGTAGGAGTTGCTGAGGTCAGATGGAATGGACATGGAGGGTTGCAGTCAGATGAATATGTATTCTACTACTCAGGAGGAGAAGTAAAAGGAATTAATGGAGTAGGAATGATTATGACAAAGGAATTGGCTAAATGTGTGGAACATGTAGACTATGCAAATGACCGGGTTATTGGTGTAAGGCTGAAAGGAGCACAAAAAGATTTACTGATTGTCCAGGTGTATATGCCAACTTCAGAACATGATGACCAAATTGTAGAGGAAACGTACAATGTAATAGAGAGACTAATGGACGAAAATAAAAAATGCTGCAAAATAGTAATGGGAGACTGGAACGCCATTGTGGGAGAAGGGAAAGAGGGAAACATAGTAGGCAGTCATGGTCTTGGAAAGAGAAATGACAGAGGTGAATGGTTAATTGACTTCTGCAGGGAAAGGTAGCTGATAGCGGCAAACACATGGTTCAAGAGCCATAAGAGGAGGCTCTACACTTGGAGATCACCAAGGGATAAATATAGAAACCAAATCGATTTTATACTGGTAGAAGAAAGATACAGGAATGGAATCAAGAAGGTGCGTACATTACCAGGTGCAGATATTAATAGTGACCACAACTTACTTATGGCAGAAATAGAAATAAGAATGAAAAAACTGAAAAAGGCGACAATGGTGACGAAGTGGGATCTAGAGAAGATAAGGTCCAACAAAGAACAAATTACAGAAATGCTGTCTCGGGACTTTCTAAACACATTACGAGACAAAGAAGCACCTGATAATGCCAACGAGTACTGGAATATGCTGAAAGAAGGAATCATTAAAGCAGGACAGCAAAATATAGGATATGTAAAAGGGAAAAGGTCAAAAAAACCATGGGTCACACAAGAAATGATTTCCAAGATGGAGGAGAGAAGAAAATTGAAAAACAAGAACACTGAAGATGCAAGAAAGATATACCGAAGGTTAAATAACGACCTGCGAAAAGAAACAGATCAGGCTAGGAAAAAATGGCTAAAAGAGGAATGTGATGAAATTGAAGAACTGGACAGGAAGGGAAGATACAACTTACTATACAACAGAGTAAAGACTATGACATGGGAACAAAACAGAGCAGGAAGTGCTACTATGGAAATTTTGAGTAAAGACGAAGAGGTAGTGTACAAAGATCGTGACGATGTCCTCCAGAGATGGGAAGAATATATAAAAGAGCTATATGACACAGATAGCAAACCAGAAACTCTGGAACTTGAATCACACAACAGTGTAAGTGATGAAGAGAAACGACCGACCATCATAATGGAAGAAGTAAAGTCTGACATTGCTGCAATGAAAAATGGCAAAGCAGTAGGTACAGATACAATACCGGGAGAAATACTAAAATGCTTGAACCACAATGGAATAAGAGAAATATCGAGGTTATGTAATAAAATATATGACAGTGGTGAATGGCCTGAGGACTTTTTGACAACAGTAATGATTCCATTACCGAAAAAACAAGGAACCAAGAAATGCAGCTAGCACAGGACAATCAGCCTCATTTCACATGCAGCCAAAGTGATGTTAAGAATAATTAATAAAAGACTTGAAAAAGTAATAGAGGAGAATGTCGGCGAGGAGCAGTTTGGCTTTAGACGGAATACGGGCACCAGAGATGCAATAGGGCTCCTACGAATATTGGGAGAAAGGTTTATTGAAAAAGGAAGAGACCTATATATGTGCTTTATCGATTTAGAAAAGGCATTTGACAATGTGGTTTGGGACAAGCTGGCGACTATTATGAGGGAAAAGAGAGTGGACTGGAAAACCAGAAGACTTATAAACTCATTGTACCTTAATCCAAAAGTTTCAGTTAAAGTGAGAGGAGAAAGTACAAACTGGATCAGACTAGGGAAAGGAGTAAGACAAGGATGCTGTTTATCACCTACTCTTTTCAACCTATACTTGGAAAATATGATTGACCAATGCTCATTAGATGACAAAGGAGTAGAAATTGGAGGAAGACGAGTAGGGTGCTTGAGATTTGCTGATGACATGGTCCTTCTAGCCACAGGGGAAAAAGAATTACAGGATTTGGTGGACACCATTGCAACTAACGGAAAAAAATATGGAATGAAAATTAACACAAATAAAACAAAAGTATTGGCAATAGGAGGAAATAAGGAAATAAAAATTGTGCTGAATGGAGAAACACTAGAAAAGGTGCAAAATTTTAAGTATCTTGGAAACAGGATAGACACTGACTGGAAGTGCACCACAGAAATTAAAACAAGGATAGCAATGGCAAAAGAGGAGTTTTATAAGAAAAGGAGAATCTTCTGCAGCGGTCTGAACAGAGAACTCAGAAAGAGACTCATAAAATGTCTTGTATGGAGTGTTCTTCTATATGGCGCTGAAACATGGACTATGAGGAAAAAAGACAGAGAAAGGCTGGAGGCTTCTGAGATCTGGACATGGCGGAAGATGGAAAGAATAAGTTGGATGGACAGAGTAAAAATGAAGAAGTACTGAGAAGAGTGGGAGAGAAAAGGCAGTTACTAGATGTAATAAAGGGAAGAAAAAGAAATTGGATTGGGCATATATTAAGAAAGAATGACGGACTGATAAAAACAGTTTTAGAAGGTTACGTAGAAGGGAAAAGGAAGCGAGGAAGGAAGAGATTCCAGATACTGGATGACATGATGGACGGTACAACATACAGCAGCCTTAAGAAGGAAGAAATGGATCGCAGAAAATGGAGAGGCAAAGGACCTGCTAATATAGCAGATAACTGATGATGATGATTATATAATTGAAATGATGATTTTGAAATATCTGTCAGGAAAGATTGATGGATTACTTACACCTGAAAAAACCAATTTTAGTCGACAAATAAGCCGTACAGCATAAATTACTCATTTAACACAATTGAGATTAGATTTGAAAAGGAGGTCACTGGATTCATGTTTATCGACCTTTAATCAGTTTACAGTGCAATCTGACACCATATAATGCTTCACAAGATCTCTGTTCTGACCCAGAACCATGATTTTACCAAAATAATTGAGTCAGAATCTGGACATGTATGCCTTAAAGTCATACAGTAACATGTGTTGTCAAAAGCTTGATGAGGCTATATGAGTCGATTTAAATGCATCAAAGATAGTTTTTCAATAGCTGAAATCTACATCTGCAGTAAAAATGCAGATTCGATTAGCGACTGATAGCTGAATTTCTTTCCCTTTTTTAAATATATCACAATCAGTGTGCACAATAGTTATAATGGTATAAAACTTGGTTACAAATAGATGATTTTGAAACAGCACAGCAGATGCTGACAAGAGCTCTGGGAATGTTTTCTGATTACTATATGAAGAACCACTTTGAAGCTAAATCCACACAAAACTCAGGTCTGTGATGTCCACCTAAAAAACAGACAGGCAGGAAGAAAACGGAAAGTGATTTAGGAAGGCATAAAGCTGGAGAATTGTTTTACATGATAATTCGGCAGTAAATACAATGTCTTGAAGTAGTTTATTATATAATTTTAACCCCTGGTGTACAGTTTCGAGTTCTTGCTTTTTGTTTTCCTTTCAGATGCAAGAATTCACTAGTTTTTGTGTTGTGTTTGTTTATACAGCTGCATATGGTATTGAGACATGCAGTTTTCCTAACATACCATAATGTTTGGAAAAGATATTCACAGGGAACAGTCAAGATTCTTAGCTCTTTAAATAATTCAAGGCAGTGAGCCAATTCTTTCTTTTTCTTATTATTCTTAGAGTCCTCTTTTGAAATTTGAATTTCTTCTTATCTTCTGTCTGCAGACCCCTGCAAACTATACTGCATCTAGTGAGTGAGTGATCATATGCATAGTAAGTTTCTTTGTTACAATTAACGTTACAAGCAGATGCAAGTACCCTTAGAGATCAGTACTCAGTTCAAATGAAAGATTACAGGAACGGCAGTAAATCACAGATTCTTTAAAGAATCGATTTCAAGCATATGAAGCAGATTCAGACATCTGATTACTTTACTAATGAGTTAACAAGTTAAATGTTGTTGTTGTTGTGGTCCTCAGTCCTGAGACTGATTTGATGCAGCTCTCCATGCTACTCCATCCTGTGCAAGATGCTTCATGTCCCAGTACATACTGCAGCCTATATCCTTCTGAACCTGCTCAGTATATTCATCTGTTGGTCTCCCTCTACGATTTTTACCCTCCACGCTTAATTATATGACGTTAATCATGTAACATAGAAAGAATTTAGAAACACATTGAAATTACATTTAAGGTCGCTAAGTGCTCTTAATATTAAGCACCGGATGAATGTAATTTGCGCTCTGTTTTCAGAAAAAGTTGGTTTTATACACACCCCAATATGTTTGAACTCATATTTTGTAAACTGTGTGTCGTAAAATGATTTAGGCCTAATTTTGCAGTTACAGTCAGTGGCATATTTAGATACTGTCTGCAAAATATCTTCTGAATAGAGTTAGTAATAAAGAAGTAATCAACCGCCAGGTCTGGTGAGGAGTTTTTACTGCATGAACAGCGAAAATGTAGCACCAGATTATCATTTTTCATTTCATCATTTTATGTGGGTGTCAGCAAGAAAAAGTTTTGTAATGATTGGAAATTATGTGTCAAGTTTGTTGAAATCACTAAGTGCCCTGTTCTCACATACTTGAAGCACATAATCTGCTTTGTTGCACATGGTGAGTTACATGCCACAAGTCATATACACAGTTTCCATCCATTTTATTTGTATTAAACGTTTAATGTAAGATTATACATTTTAATGAATAGATTATGAGAGCACTTTAAATTCTTAAAATCAATCAATAACTACCCAAAATATTTTTTTGTCGTTAAAGTCGTTAAATAGGCATCCTGCAACTGAGACAGTGATCCACGAACAAAGAACTGGGTTCGGCATTTAGTGAAGTAGATTTATTACAGTCTCCAAATCGGTTTAAAAAACGAAGTTACAAAACCTCTGACAAAAGTGTGGAGTGTGTGGAAAGTGATTCTACCAGACAAATAGACGAAATTCATGAACAAATCAATGACATGAGGTCTTACAACCAAAATGTGAACAGTAAAGCAGATGCAAAGGGAAAAATTTCGAGAAGCGAAAAGTAGTGTGAGGAGGGCTATGCGAGACACGTTCAATGAATTCGAAAGTAAAGTTCTGTGTACTGACTTGGCAGAAAATCCTAAGAAATTTTGGTCTTATGTCAAAGCGGTAGGTGGATCAAAACAAAATGTCCAGATACTCTGTGGCCAAAATGGTACTGAAACAGAGGATGACTGACTAAAGGCCGAAATACTAAATGTCTTTTTCCAAAGCTGCTTCACAGAGGAAGACTGCACTGTAGTTCCTTCTCTAGATTGTCACACAGATGACAAAATGATAGATATCGAAATAGACGACAGAGGGATAGAGAAAGAATTAAAATCGCTCAAAAGAGGAAAGTCCGGTGGACCTGATGGGATACCAGTTCGATTTTACACAGAGTACGCGAAGAAACTTGCCCCCCCCCCCTCCCCCCTTCTTGCAGTGGTGTACCGTAGGTCTCTAGAAGAGCGTAGCGTTCCAAAGGATTGGAAAACGGCACAGGTCATCCCCGTTTTCAAGACGGGACGTCGAACAGATGTGTGGAGCTATAGACCTATATCTCTAACGTAGATCAGTTGTAGAATTTTGGAACACCTATTGTGTTCGAGTAGAATGACTTTTCTGGAGACTAGAAATCTACTCCGTAGGAATCAGCATGGGTTTCGAAAAAGACGATCGTGTGAAACCCAGCTTGCGCTATTCGTCCACGAGACTCAGAGGACCATAGACACGGGTTCACAGGTAGATGTCGTGTTTCTTGACTTCCGCAAAGCGTTCGATACAGTTCCCCACAGTCGTTAATGAACAAAGTAAGAACACAGGGACTATCAGACCAATTGTATGATTGGATTGAAGAGTTCCTAGATAACAGAACGCAGCATGTCATTCTCAATGGAGATAAGTCTTCCGAAGTAAGAGCGATTTCAGGTGTGCCGCAGGGGAGTGTCGTAGGACCGTTGCTATTCACAGTATACATAAATGACCTTGTGGATAACATCGGAAGTTCACTGAGGCTTTTTGCGGATGATGCTGTGGTATATCGAGAGGTTGTGACAATGGAAAATTGTACTGAAATGCAGGAGGATCTGCAGCAAATTGACGCATGGTGCAGGGAATGGCAATTGAATCTCAATGTAGACAAGTGTAATGTGCTGCGAATACACAGGAAGAAAGATCCCTTATCATTTAACTACAATATAGCAGGTCGGCAACTGGAAGCAGTTAATTCCATAAATTATCTGGGAGTAGGCATTAGGAGTGATTTAAAATGGAATGATCATATAAAGTTGATCGTCTGTAAAGCAGATGCCAGACTGAGATACAGATTGGAAGAATCCTAAGGAAATGCAATCCGAAAACAAAGGAAGTAGGTTACAGTACGCTTGTTCGCCCACTGCTTGAATACTGCTCACCAGTGTGGGATCCGTACCAGATAGGGTTGGTAGAAGAGATAGAGAAGATCCAACTGAGATCAGCACGATTCGTTACAGCATCATTTACTAATCACGAAAGCATTACAGAGATGATAGATAAACTCCAGTGGAAGACTCTGCAGGAGAGTCGCTCAGTAGCTCGGTATGGGCTTTTGTTGAAGTTTCGAGAACATACCTTCACCGAGGAGTCAAGCAGTATATTGCTCCCTCTTACGTATATCTCGCGAAGAGACCATGAGGATAAAATCAGCCCACACAGAGGCATACCGACAATCCTTCTTTCCACGAACAATACGAAAGTGGAATGGAATGGAGAACCGATAGAGGTACTCAAGGTACCCTCCGCCACACACCGTCAGGTGGCTTGCGGAGTATGGATGTATATGTAGAAATGTTTCGCTTTGGACTTAAAGTCTAAAGAGGCCCCTAGACAGTCAATAATACTGACAATATTTCCCAGATGCATAGTAATACTGTCTATCATGGAGCAAGTTGAGAAGCTGCATAATAATGTAGAGAGCATCAAAAACTTCAGAAATATAATGAGCTGCATAGAAATATTGTGATCTCTGTAGGCAGTATTGACAAATCCTTGACAGCCTCTCGTATGCTACACAGACCAAAGAGGTTAGGCTAAGCTAGCTTTGTTGTTGTCATGTGGAAAATTAGCCCAAACCAAAATGAAAGAGCGTTATTATTAAAGTGTACTGAAATGTATAAGTCACTGCCAACATTGCCAAGTGCTAGGATGGATGAGTACAAACACAGAAGTGTTAAGATTTGTTGCTCAGAACATATAGGAAATGACCACAAAGGGAAACATTTTTTAAAAAATTTAATAAACACTAATAATGAATAAAAATCTATATAGATATTTATCTCTGTGCATACATTGCTTACCTAAATATAATCGTTTACTGCATTTATTACTTCATGTTACCTTTTCATAACTGTGTCTCACCTCTTGTGTGGTGAAACTACATTTGTAAATTTTATGTCTTTGAACAAACTACCAGTAGGAAGGTAACATAGCGCAATATATGAGCACTAACTTGGTGGAAGTGCGTCTCTCATTTCATTGTTTTGTCTTTTGATTTAGGGATATGGGCATCTGGAAAAATTTATCCCAGGGAGGAAGAGGTGGAGAGGGGAGGCAGGCAAACGACTATGTATGGGGACATGAGTGATGGGGAGAACCATTGCTGTAATGTATCAAATGTTGGCCCATCACCATACAACTAGGTATGATATTCGATTTTTTTTCGTTCAACCTCATTTCTCTTAAGAAGATTTTGTCAGTGAGTTTCGAAAGTCCTTACAGCAATCTATCTTGTGTCTTCTTTTTTTCTACCTGGAACAAAGTAGAGCGATTATCACAGCAGCAGCCTCTGCATCGCCCAACATTTCAAGTCACACAATTATTGGGCAATATAAATGACAATAGAATTGACAATATTATTGAGATATCTAGGGAGAATGTGAGAAATATTGCACAGTATTATTGACTGTTTAGGGACCGCTTAACAGATCCCCTTTAGTCCTAGCAGAATTGAGGTTTCTCAACTAGGGAGCTATACAATAAGTGTGTCTATAGTCACAGTACCATGATCTTTTGTGAGGTGCCCATTTCTGCTGTTTAACTTGGGAGAAGCTACATTCACTGAGAGAAGTTATGGCCATGAGGATGTGGATATGTAGCTAATGTGCATCAAAACATGTGGATGAGAGTTGTCCATTATCTAGCATATATTATCTGAATTTACCTTGCATTTTTAATTTTTGTGACAAAAGGTTCGTCATCTTTGGCAAAATGTGTTAAATATAGGGCAAATGTAAACATTAGGTTACGATATAGGTCAATCTTTTACTACAGTCTTTATTTAGCATTCATATTCGATGAGTTCGCCAACTCACAAGCAAAGTATCACCTTCCAACATAACCTAGAACTCAGGCTGTGCTACAGATCAGTCTGTCGCCACAATTAAGATTTCAGGGTGGAGGGAGACACTTCCAGTACCAGCTTTCTTTGGTTCAGCACAGTTTTGTTTAAATAAGGACGTCAGTTTCGTATGAATCACATTCCATTCACCTCCTTCTTTTCAGCAACGGCATTCATTTGGAGTTAAGAGCTTTCCAAGCGAATTTTGAAAACTTGTGCATATATATATATATATATATATATATATATATATATATATATATATATATATATTCCACAGAGAGC
Source organism: Schistocerca piceifrons (assembly GCF_021461385.2). Lineage (NCBI taxonomy): Eukaryota > Metazoa > Arthropoda > Insecta > Orthoptera > Acrididae > Schistocerca > Schistocerca piceifrons. The sequence continues at coordinate 356,008,026 of NC_060144.1, read as the reverse complement.
ACACTTTATCGAAATTTGAACGACCTAGCCTGTTTTCATGAGATAATGCTTTAATTAATCTGTGAAAATGATTACTATCACATTCGATGATGGTGGTGTCAATATAGAGATATCCAGTAGTTTTTCGGTAGTCCAGGTTCGCCATAGATGGCTACTTTCAAAAGGAGGTCACGGTAGAATGACTGTAGAGACATTTATCAGCTTTCTCGATAGCTGAGCCTTCCCATTTCTGCTAGGACTAGAGATACGCCAGTGGTAGGGCAAAGGGGATTCTGTCACACTTTTGATATCAGATTGATATGCAAATTAATTGAACTGTGTCATCTGACTGATTTATCACCTTAACCTATTGCTATGCTAAGTAGGATTTTCATGTAACCCGTTCCCCTCACCTCAACATAGTGTTCTGTTAATTGATTTATGACCCCCTGGGGATAATCCATCATTCTGAGAACCCTCCGTCCCTCCCCTAACCCTCCACCTTACCACCCACCTAGGATATCTGTAACCCTCCCCCTCATCAATCCAAGCACACATTTGATATCAAATTACTTTGCTAATTAATTAAATTGATACATTAATGACACCCTCTACCCTCCTAGGAAATCACCCTAGGAAATCTAACTTCTGCCGCTCCTCTTCCCATCTATAAATTGTCAGGAAAAAGACTTAGTCTGTGTTGGGCTGCTGGGCAGGAAGGACATAGTGTAGATTATTTTCTTTATTTTCAGTACTACCCTGTTGTCAAATTGGCAGAAAAAACTCAGACCCTCCCCTCCACCTCCTCCCCCTCACGCTCACACCCCACTGATATTAGCAAACTTTTAGAATTTCGTATGCTTTTGAAAGCGGTTTCTGGTGCTATTTCATGTCCCCCCTTAACGTATTGTTCTGTTCCATTTCACCAATTTTGATAACAAATTGACTAACTATTTAAATTAATCGAAAAAATGGCGTAAAATAGCTCAATAGAGGTACCTCCTTTTAAACTATTGTGCCACTTTCAGTATTCTGTAGTTGAACATGACCAGTTTCAGGTCAGGCCTGAGTTATTGGTGTAGCTCACTTCCCAATCAATCAAATTAATTTACAAATTAATTAAACCGATATCTTCTTTATGTGAAAGTTTTCCTTGGTGGATACTGCCCCCTTCTGGAAATATTGATTTATTGGTCAGAAATGGATTGCAGTGTGTGGAATATTGTTTATTTAAACAATTGGGTACAAGGCAGTGTGTGTGGAATTATGGCACCTTTTTATCCCAATCATGAAAGAAATATCGTTAACATAAAACACTCAGCCACATGTAATTACACTGTTACAGATCGCGCTAAACGTATGAAATGAAAAAACATCTTTCCAATTGCACACACTTACTTCGTTGCACACACCATCTGTAGAGTAATGGGCAATGACGGGGTCATGACCACATGCACATTGAACACCGAGCAGTGATGGGGCCCACATCAGTAGCAGCCCCTAGTCACCTGCTACTTAATCCCTGAACAAAGCTCAGGTGCTGGCCCCCTCTTGATACCAGACTCCCTCCCTGTTTGCTCCCATACACACACCTTCCATACCAGGTCAGTGGAGGCAGCTGTTCTATATGCTCGTCCTACTGTGCAGATACTGATTGAGTTAGCTCACAATACCACCAGCAGAGGATGCTGGGAGAAGCAACCTCCCCACCCCTCCTCCCTCCAACTCCCAATTTTCCTCCCCCTTTCCCCTCCAATTAATTACTGTCGGGCAAAGCTTCATGGAGTGGCAAATCTTTTGTATTGATACCTGAGAAAGTTCTGTCGAAACACGCGTTCTCTCTCTCTCTCCCTCCCTCCCTCAGGCTCTCTCTCTCTCTCAAGCGGCTACTTCCTGTCTAGGGATGTGTCTGGGATGTGTCACCAGAAACTACACTAATCCCTCTTTTGTCCTAAACAAGTTAGTGGATAGTTGGTAAATCCCCAATGCTCCTCAAATCGCTGGGCTATGGATCTTTTGGAAATAGTCCACTTGCACCACCCACGCACAATCAAATTGATTGACTAATAAATTAAATACATACCTTCTATATGGAACAGTTCTCCCTTACTTCCTATTGGTGAATAGGAATATTTGGTAGAAACTTTACACTGTCATTGTTGTATAATTCCTGGCCACCTACAGGTCTATTAAGATATTTTTTAAAAGTCTATAGAATTCTCATCTTGGTGCTCTCTACTACACCAGGAAGGAGAGGGAGAGGAAAAGGCCTACCATGTGATAGAATAGTAACAACACCAAATCTACATTTATTTAAACAAATACAATTACACCTGTCCACTGCGATGTACTGAGAAGCACTCATCTCCACACACAGCAGCAGTCAGCACATGTACAGGCCATTTTGTAAAAACTTAGGCTTAAACCACAGTCGATTCCGTAGTAGTTGCCATAATTAGATGCTGGAGAAACTTCCATACGCCATCACCATGCGTTGGCCACGCTGTCAGCTGCATGAACATCCCATAGCACCCACACACTGGCCCTGTCAAATGCTCAGATGTCAGTGAGATTATCACCAAGCAGTCAACTGATCAATTTACATGGGGGGCAATAATCGTGCAGCGTAAACACCCATCATATTGAATCTTTTCACACAACACAAACATCTGCTTCTGTCGCTGCTCACCCAGCATACTGGTTACTTATTTCTTTCGACAGTGATCCAGAGAGTGCTGTCACGGGGCATTCTTTGTAACTAATCTGCAGCTCCCTGTTGACCGAAGCTTGGCGCCCGCTCATACCGCTGGCCACGACGCGCTGCGAGACAAGCAGGAATGGATCGGACATTTAGTTCTAATTGCAAATCCACCCTGACATAGACTCTCCTCAGTTTACCCAATTCGAGACAGGGATGTAGTTGTCTGCACACCTCGAATTCCTCATATGAAATTAAGATTTCTCCCTTTTATACGTGTTATTTTCGAAGACAGAAGAAATCGATTCATACACTCGTTTCCACATCGCTAAAGTATCGTTTCTTGTTGTGAAATTTGTCTAACAGTATGGCATAGGGTATATTTCCTCTACCGAATTAGCGCTTGTAAGGATACATATAGGCAGTTTTTCCTCGCTCTGTTTCCGAGTGGATTAGGAAAGGAAATCATTACTGTCACTGGAACTTGTCCCCACCACACACTGTACAATAGCTTGCAAAATATTTATAGGCACGCAAATCTCATGGAAGAATATCTCTTACTTATGGAGAAAACGTTAGATGGAACGTCCATTTGCTAATTGTTTCTCATTAAAAGTCTCTGTATTAGCCCCTAATTTTGTCACTGCTGCCACTTCACGAGACATATGTGAGAGGTTGTAACGTTTTTGCCCACAACACTTACAAGAGGCGATATACGGCTTACCTCTCATCTACGCTTTCATCAGAATATCGCTTATCTACCGTGTTTCCATGAATCTTACAGTCTTTGATATACAGAATTTGAATCCATATCATTTCCACTGGTAAAAAATGTCCCCAGCGTCAGAGACCCCTGCTAACTCTCTTGATATCCCATCACATTTCAGCAGCACTGTTCCATTAGTTAGAAGTCTGTCTAGTTCTCCTACCATTACTGGTTAGGCAGAGAACTGTCACAACGACAAAAATAGGACACTATCATTTAGAAGGAAATTCACAATTATGCAGAATATAAGTGGACTGCACACTGAAATTGAGACACATAGCACCTACAATTTATCAATATCGACTGATGGTCTATAAATATCATTCTCTACATGTGCTGATATGCTTTATCGTATTTCTATTATCACTATGTTAGAAAATCGGCAGAGTAATGTAGTGTCAGAGACATTGTTGACAGCACAGTCTCTCTCTCTGTCTCTCTACCTCCCCCTTCTCTCTCTCCTCATTATTTTTTTAAATTCCAATAGTATGAAACTATGAACTATAGAAATTTTGCTAATGTCACCTGGTAGAGAAGTTAATAAGATATTACTGTGTCCCTCTCTTCTGACATATCAGAAACAAACACTATCTGTGTGTCAACATGGATCCTATTAAATATACATGTATTGGTCCATGGACCAGGTGGCCAGTGATTGAAATCGCTTGCACAGACCTGTGTAAAGTATTGCCGCCCATAGTGTAGGAGGAGAATATCCTACAAACTGTCAATCACAAGAAAGTTTTCCTTTGTTGTTCCTTAATAAGCAGTCTGATATATTGCTTTTCTGCTGTAATACAGCCAAACAGTGTATGACTACAGCTTTGTACATCGCCATACATTTCGTTTTTCCACCATGACTTTGAGGTCTCTGTCAAGCGTTAAACCGACATTAACACGTTTCGGTCCATTGGCTCTCACAGAAAGTTGCATTTTCCATCAATTTATGCTCATTCCGATAGCAAAATATCGAAGTATATTGGTTACATGGAACTCTGCTCATCCTGTTCTTTAACAAGACATCGAATGTAGTGGGAATAGCGTTCTCCTACTTCTGGTCAGTTCCAAATTAATTCAGAGACAATGTTGCAAGGAGGGTTGGTTAAAGACAGAGTAACAGTTACAAGATGCATTGAGAGACCATTTAGACTTTTGCTCAGGATCCACGAATGGGAGAATACTTTGTGACCCCCATCCACATAGGGAAAGTCATAAATCTTACCGAATTTATAAAGTGTTTCGGCTAAGGAACGCAGTTTTTGCAATTCCTCTCTGCTGGTGGTAATTTTCTACACTAAGAAACAATATTTGTGTTATGTAGTGTAGTCAATGTAACAGGATTCAAGATATTCCACATGTGTATAGTTCTCGCGAAGTAATGGTGTGGTGGTTGAGCAATGATAGAGAAACTGAGAATCATGATGCAATGTCGTTGTCTGATAGCATCAAGAGAGCAATACAATGAGACATTTCGTTCACATGACATGTAGTCAAGAGTTGTGGTTTGTAATGCCAGTATTTGGGTAAAATGCATTTAAATTATGAGAAGCCTAGTAAAACTACAAAAACTGATGGAAAACACGTAAAACTTAGGTAAAAACGACAAAAATGTGGATGGATGAGGGTACTTACATGCTAGCCATGGTGTGTGATAATCATTCCATTCCTCCAGCTGTGCAATTGACAACTGATAGTTCATACTATCTGTGCTGTATGGGTTTAAGCGCCGCCCTGGGTGGCCGAGCGGTTCTAGGCGCTACCGTCCGGAACCGCGCGACCGCTACGGTCGCAGTTTCGAATCCTGTCTCGGGCATGGATGTATGTGATGTCCTTAGGTTAGTTAGGTTTAAGTAATGGGTGATCAAAAAGGCAGTATAAATTTGAAAACTGAATAAATCACGGAATAATGTAGATAGAGAGGCACAAATTGATGCACATGCTTGGAATGACATGGGGTTTTATTAGAACCAAAAAAATACAAACGTTCAAAAAATGTCCGACAGATGGCGCTTCATCTGATCAGAATAGCAATTATTTGCTTAACAAAGTAAGACAAAGCAAAGATGATGTTCTTTACAGGAAATGCTCAATATGTCCACCATCATTCCTCTACAATAGCTGTAGTCGAGGAATAATGTTGTGAACAGCACTGTAAAGCATGTCCGGAGTTATGGTGAGGCATTGGCGTCGGATGTTGTCTTTCAGCATCCCTAGAGATGTCGGTCGATCACGATACACTTGCGACTTCAGTTAACCCCAAAGCCAATAATCGCACGGACTGAGGTCTGGGGACCTGGGAGGCCAAGCATGACGAAAGTGGCGGCTGAGCACACAATCATCACCAAACGACACGCGCAAGAGATCTTTCATGCGTCTAGCAATATGGGGTGTATTTTTTTTTTTTTGGTTCTAATAAAACCCCGTGTCATTCCAAGCATGTGTGTCAATTTTTACCTCTCTATCTACATTATTCCGTGGTTTATTAAGTTTTCAAATTTATACTGATTTTTTGATCACCCAGTAGTTCTAAGTTCTAGGGGACTGATGGCCTCAGATGTTAAGTCCCATAGTGCTCAGAGCCATATGAACCATTTTTTTGGGTTTAAGCCCTGCAGAATAATTTCTTGGTCTGCGTGTGGTTATGCGTTGTAAGCCATTTAAATGAAAGACACAGCATCCAATGATTTGGTGATCTTCATGACCATCACCTAGGACACTGAAAAAGTGATCAAATACCTGTGTGCGATATGCCCGGCAAATATTGGTAATCAGTGTTCTTGGTCATCAAAAACGGGACACCGAGACATCTGCTACCCAGTCACTGTGGAAAATGAGTTTAAGTGTAAAGGTCATCACTTTCAGAGAGCTGTTTGGAATCGCTCCACAGCGCTGCAAACTCTTACAGCTTCGATACGTTGCGACATCTTCCACATGTTTATCAGTAAGATCGATGCCTCTGCCTTTCATTTCAACCATCCAATGTGTTGTGGGAGCAGATTAATTTACACCATGCGATGTCCAGCTTTCGTGAGAGCCAATGGATTGAAAAGTGTTAATGTCGATTTAGTACTTGACAAAGACCTGAAACTCGTGGTGGAAAAACAAAATGTATGGCGGTTTACAAAGCTGTAGTCACACACTGCTTAGATATGTTATAGCAGAAAAATAATGTATCAGACTGCTTGTGAAAGAACAACACAGAAAAGCTTTCTTGTGACTGATAGTCTGTGGTATATGGTCCTTCTACAATATGGGCGACTTCGATCACTGGCCACTTACTCCAGTGGATCAAAACGTGTATTGGGAGAGAGAAAGAGAGAGAGAGAGACTGTGCTATCAGCGGAGTCTTCAGCACCATTACAATGTCACATTTATAGGAATGCAGTAAAGGAGATCAAGACATGTACAGTGTGATATTTATAGACCGTCATTCGATATAGATGAATTGTACATGTTATACTTCCGAATTTCTGTGTGCAGTCTGTATATACTTTGCATGGTTGTGAATTTCCGCCTGTACATTAGTGTGCTATTTTCCTCATTGTGATAGCTCTCTACCTAGTCAATGAGGGTTGGAAGACTAGAATCCTTAGAACTAATAGAATAGTGCTGTTGGAACGTAAGGGGATTTTGAGAGAATTAGCCAGGGTTTGTGACTTGCCGGGGGACATATATTACTCTTGGAAATGATGTGCATCCAAATGCTATATATCGAAGACTGAAAGATTCGTGAGAATACGGAAGGTAAGTGATACTCTGACAAAAGGGGCTTCAGAGATGGGGTCTGTACCGCTTCTTCTAGGTGTTGTGGGCAAACATATAACAACCTCTCACATATATCTCGCGAAGCGACTGCAGTGACAAAATTGGGGGTTAATACGAAGATTTTTACTGAAAAACAATCAGCAGCAGTTGTTCAGTCTTTTGTTTTCTTGATAAATAAGAGATAACCTTCTTTCGTGTGCCTATAAATAGATAGATTGGCATCTGATAGACGAAATTTACTTCTACATTTAGATGCTTACGCCGCAATCCGTCGTACGGTGTGTGGCAGAGGTTGCTCTGCACTACTACTAGTCATTCCCTCTGTTATTCCACTTGGAAATAGAACGAGGGGAAAAGACTGCCTGTATCCTTCCTTGTGAGCGCTAATTTCTCGCATCTTAACTTCGTGGTCCTTATGCAAGACGTATGTTGGTGGTGGTAGAATCCTTCGGTCAGCTTCAAGTGTCAATTCTCAATAGCATTCATTGAAAAGTACATAGTCCAGAGATTTCCATTTGAGCTACTTGACGAGTGTAATCCGACTGCTGAAAAACTTACTCCCATGCAAAGTGACTCTCAAGATAAATTGAAACAACTAGCTTACCACTTTGCGATCAGTGACGTGTCACTGGGCGGATGGAAGTACCATGGAGGTGTTTCAGGAGTTGGAGCGCTAATAAGGCGTTTTTTCGCTGTATCTTTTGACGAAATTTCAATCTCTTACCCACACAAGGAGAGATAAGTATCGTAATAAGATCGGCTACATCACTGAACTTATAAAGTGATACGTAGTATAAACATGATATTTACAACTTCTCTGTGCTGTTTCCTTAAGAGAATTCGTACATGACAAGGCATCTGACTACTTTCAGAGAGTTGGAAAGCGAGGAAGCATCCTGTGATATGGGTAGAGCATGCTGTTAGCACTTCGTCAGTAGCCTAAAATGAGTTTAATGTTCTACTCCTCTGACGCATGGCGTAATAGATATTAAGTTGATTAGAACAGATTTTTTTACCCAATGAGAGAATATGCAGAGGAAATGTATCCTATGCCAAACTGTTACACGATTTTCACACCTAGTAATGATACTTTAGCAATGTGAAAACGCGCGTTTTCCGTGTTTGCTTCAATGTTCGAAAATAACTCGTATAAAAGGGAGAAATCTACATTTAGAATGAGAAATTCGATTTGTCAGGTCATCAACATCCCTGTCTCGGGTTGGGTAAACTGGGGAGAGTCTATACCGAGGTGGAACTGCAATTATAACTACACATCCAAGCCATGCCTGCTTGTCTCGCAGTGCGTCATGGCCAGTGGTGCGAGTGGGCACCAGGCTTTGGTCTACCATGAGCTGCAAATTACACTCCTGGAAATTGAAATAAGAACGCCGTGAATTCATTGTCCCAGGAAGGGGAAACTTTATTGACACATTCCTGGGGTCAGATACATCACATGATCACACTGACAGAACCACAGGCACATAGACACAGGCAACAGAGCATGCACAATGTCGGCACTAGTACAGTGTATATCCACCTTTCTCAGCAATGCAGGCTGCTATTCTCCCATGGAGACGATCGTAGAGATGCTGGATGTAGTCCTGTGGAACGGCTTGCCATGCCATTTCCACCTGGCGCCTCAGTTGGACCAGCGTTCTTGCTGGACGTGCGGACCGCGTGAGACGACGCTTCATCCAGTCCCAAACATGCTCAATGGGGGACAGATCCGGAGATCTTGCTGGCCAGGGTAGTTGACTTACACCTTCTAGAGCACGTTGGGTGGCACGGGATACATGCGGACGTGCATTGTCCTGTTGGAACAGCAAGTTCCCTTGCCAGTCTAGGAATGGTAGAACGATGGGTTCGATGACGGTTTGGATGTACCGTGCACTATTCAGTGTCCCCTCGACGATCACCAGTGGTGTACGGCCAGTGTAGGAGATCGCTCCCCACACCATGATGCCGGGTGTTGGCCCTGTGTGCCTCGGTCGTATGCAGTCCTGATTGTGGCGCTCACCTGCACGGCGCCAAACACGCATACGACCATCATTGGCACCAAAGCAGAAGCGACTCTCATCGCTGAAGACGACACGTCTCCATTCGTCCCTCCATTCACGCCTGTCGCGACACCACTGGAGGCGGGCTGCACGATGTTGGGGCGTGAGCGGAAGACGGCCTAACGGTGTGCGGGACCGTAGCCCAGCTTCATGGAGACGGTTGCGACTGGTCCTCGCCGATACCCCAGGAGCAACAGTGTCCCTAATTTGCTGGGAAGTGGCGGTGCGGTCCCCTACGGCACTGCGTAGGATCCTACGGTCTTGGCGTGCAGCCGTGCGTCGCTGCGGTCCGGTCCCAGGTCGACGGGCACGTGCACCTTCCGCCGACCACTGGCGACAACATCGATGTACTGTGGAGACCTCACGCCCCACGTGTTGAGCAATTCGGCGGTACGTCCACCCGGCCTCCCGCATGCCCACTATACGCCCTCGCTCAAAGTCCGTCAACTGCACATACGGTTCACGTCCACGCTGTCGCGGCATGCTACCAGTGTTAAAGACTGCGATGGAGCTCCGTATGCCACGGCAAACTGGCTGACACTGACGGCGGCGGTGCACAAATGCTGCGCAGCTAGCGCCATTCGACGGCCAACACCGCGGTTCCTGGTGTGTCCGCTGTGCCGTGCGTGTGATCATTGCTTGTACAGTCCTCTCGCAGTGTCCGGAGCAAGTATGGTGGGTCTGACACACCGGTGTCAATGTGTTCTTTTTTCCATTTCCAGGAGTGTAGTTACAAAGAATGCCCCGACCTGTCGGTTCTTGACTGCGGTGGTGGGGACAAGTTCCAGCGACAGCACTCTCTGGATCACTGTCGAGTGAAATAAGTAACCAGTATGCTGGGTGAGCAGCGACAGAAGCAGACGTTTGTGTTGTGTGAAAAGATTCAATATGATGGGTGTTTACGCTGGTCGATTATTGCCCCCCATGTAAATTGATCAGTTGACTGCTTGGTGATAGTCTCACTGACCTCTGAGCATTTGGTAGGGCCAGTGCGTGGTTGTCGTGGGATGTGGGTGCAGCTGATTGTGTGGTCAATGCATACTGGTGGCCAACAGAAATTTCTGCAGTCTCCAATACCTAATCATAGCAACTACTAAGGAACCGATTGTGGATTAAGTGTACGTGTTTACGAAGTGACCTCTCCATGTGCTGACTGCTGCTGAGTGAGGAGATGAATGCTCCTCAGTACATCCCAGCAGACAGGTGTAATTGTATTTGCTTAAATAAATGTAGATTTGTTGTTGTTACTATCCTATCAGATGATGGGCATTCTCCACTCCCTCTTCTTCCTGGTGTAGTAGAGAGCACCAAGATGGGAATTCCATAGTGTTTTAAAAAATACACTTAACAAACCCGTAGGTAGCCAGGAAGTATACAACGATGATGGTATAAAGTCATGCTGAAATTTTAAATGACAACTATAATTTTATACAGCACTGCTTCCAATCACAGTCCCAAATTTCTGATTGATCAATTTATTGTTTACAGTAGAGGTATTGGGAGCACACTGCATTAAAACCTCCACCTTGTCTCCTGCAAATTGTTTAAGGACATAACCCAATTGAAGTGAAATTTGAAATTCTCACTACCATATCAGGTATCTCCAACATAATGGATTTCCCGCCAAGCAACCTATTTATGCCAGTATAAACCAATATGATGAAAGAAAAAGGCCTGGAAAGGGGAAGAGTAGGGCTTGGAAATCAGACAGTTGCAAGATCGAATCCTGGAATTTCTCACCAAACTTTCCTATTCACAAATAGGAAGCAAGGGAGAACTGTTCCAGATAGAGGGTATAGATTTAATTTATAAGTCAGTCAATTTGATTGTACGTGGATCGCGCAGGTGCACTATTTCCGAAAGGTCCACAGCCCCGAGTTTTGGGTAGGACTGGGGATTTACCAACTATCCCGTGTCTTGTTCAGGACAAAATAGGGATTAGTGTAGTTTCTGGTGGCACACGCTAGACACTCGCTAGGCAGGAAGTAGCCGCTTGGGCTAGAGAGAGAGAGAGAGAGAGAGAGAGAGAGAGAGAGAGAGAGCCAGTAGGAGGGAAGGAGAGAGGGAGGGAACATGTGTTTCGACAGAACTTTCTCAGGTATAATATCAAAGAGTTGCTGCCCCCTGTAGCTTTGCCCGACAGGAAGTAATAGGAGGGGCAAAGGGGAGAAGACGCGGGAATTGGAGAGAGGTGGGGTGGGGAGGTTGCTTCTCCCACCATCCTCTGGTGGTGGTATTGAGAACTAACTCAGTCAGTATCTGCACAGTAGGGCGAGCACATAGAGCAGCTGCCTCTACTGAACTGGTGTGTATGGGAGCAAAACAGGGAGGGAGTCTGGTATAAAGAGCGGTCAGCACCTGAGCTTTGTTCAGGGATTAAGTAGCAGGTGACTAGGGGCTGCTACTGATGTGGGCCCCATCACTGCTCGGTGTTCAATGTGCATGTGGTCATGACCCCATCATCACTGGTTACTCTGCAGATGGTGTGTGCAACAAAGTAAGTGTGTGCAATTGGAAAGATGTTTTTTCACTTGATATGTTTAGTGCGATTTGTAATAGTGTAATTACACAATAGTGAAGGCAGCAGAGGATCAAACAGGTAAAAAGATGAGGGCTACTAGAAATCCATGTGTATCAGAAGAGATACTGAATTTAACTGATGAAAGGAGAATATACAAAAATGCAGTAAGTGAAGCAGGCAAAAAGGAATACAAACGTCTCAAAAATGAGATCGACAGGAAGTGCAAAATGGCTAAGCAGGGATGCCTAGAGGACAAATATAAGGTTGTAGAGGCTTATCTCACTAGGGGTAAGTTAGATACTGCTTACAGGAAAATAAAGAGACCTTTGGAGAAAAGAGAACCACTTGCATGAATATCAAGAGCTCAGATGCAAACCCAATTCTAAGCAAAGAAGGGAAAGCAGAAAGGTGGAAGGAGTATATAGAGGGTCTATACAGGGACGATGTTCTTAAGGACAATATCATGGAAATGGAAGAGGATGTAGATGAAGATGAAATGGGAGATATGATACTACGTGAAGAGTTTGACAGAGCACTGAAAGACCTAAGTCGAAACAAGGCCCCGGGAGTAGACAACATTCCATTAGAACTACTGACAGCCTTGGGAGAGCCACTCCTGACAAAACTCTAGCATCTGGTGAGCAAGATGTTTGAGACAGGCGAAATTCCCTCGGACTTCAAGAAGAATATAATAATTCCAATCCCAAAGAAATCAGGTGTTGACAGATGTGAAAATTACCGAACTATCAGTTTAATAACTCTCAGGTGCAAATTACTAACGCGAATTCTTTACAGACGAATGGAAAAACTAGTAGAAACCGACCTCGGGGAAGATCAGTTTGGATTCCGTAGAAATGTTGGAACACGTGAGGCAATACTGACCCTACGGTTTATCTTAGAAGAAAGATTAAGGTAAGGCAAACCTACGTTTCTAGCATTTGTAGACTTAGAGAAAGCTTTTGACAATGTTGACTGGAATACTCTCTTTCAAATTCTGAAGGTGGCAGGGGTAAAATACAGGGAGCAAAAGGCTATTTACAATTTGTACAGATACCAGACGGCAGTTATAAGAGTCGAGGGACATGAAAGTGAAGCAGAGGTTCGGAAGAGAGTGAGGCAGGGTTGTAGCCTCTCCCCGATGCTATTCAATCTGTATATTGAGCAAGCAGTAAAGGAAACAAAAGAAAAATTCGGAGTAGGTATTAAAATCCATGGAGAAGAAATAAAAACTTTGAGGTTCGCCGATGACATTGTAATTCTGTCAGAGAAAGCAAAACACTTGGAAGAGCAGTTGAACTGAATGGACAGTGTCTTGAAAGGAAGGTATAAGATGAACATCAACAAAAGCAAAATGAGGATAATGGAATTTAGTCGAATTAAGTCGGGTGATGCTGAGGGAATTAGATTAGGAAATGAGACACTTAAAGTAGTAAAGGTGTTTTGCTATTTGGGGAGCAAAATAACTGATGATGGCCGAAGTAGAGAGGATATAAAATGTAGACTGGCAATGGCTAGGAAAGCGTTTCTGAAGAAGACAAATTTGTTAACATCGAGTATTGATTTCAGTGTCAGGAAGTCGTTTCTGAAAGTATTTGTATGGACTGTAGCCATGTATGGAAGTGAAACATGGACGATAAATAGTTTAGACAAGAAGAGAATAGAAGCTTTCAAAATGTGGTGCTACAGAAGAATGCTGAAGATTAGATTGGTAGATCACATAACTAATGAGGAGGTATTGAGCAGAATTGGGGAGAAGAGGAGTTTGTGGCACAACTTGACTAGAAGAAGGGATCGGTTGGTAGGAGATGTTCTGAGGCATCAAGGGAACACCAATTTAGTACTGGAGGGCAGTGTGGAGGGTAAAAATCGCAGAGGGAGACCAAGAGATGAATACACTTAGCAGATTCAGAAGGATGTAGGCTGCAGTAGGTACTGGGAGATGAAGAAGCTTGCACAGGATAGAGTAGCATGGAGAGCTGCATCAAACCAGTCTCAGGACTGAAGACCACAACAACAACAACAACAACCCGCCCGGGAACCCATGCGGTCTAACGCACTGCTTTCTGGGCTGGAGGGCATGCTGGTCCCCGGCACGAATCCGCCCGATGGATTAGAGACCAAGTTCGATGTGCCAGCCAGTCTGTGGATGGTTTTTAAGGCGGTTTTGCATCTTCCTCGGCGAATGTGGTCTGGTTCCCCTTATTCCACCTCAGTTACACTACGTCAGCGGTTGCTGCACAAACACTTTCTCCACGTATGCATACATCGTAATTACTCTAACATGCAGACATTGGAGCTATACTCATCTGGTGTGAGACGTTCCTGGGGGTCCACTGGGGGCCGAACTGCGCAATAATCCTGGGTTCGGTGGGGGCGGCGGTGGGATAAATGGACTGCTGTAGCCTGTTGTTGGGTTGTGAACCACTGAGCGCTATGGCAGGGACGAAGTGTCTCTTGCGTTTCTAGGTCCCCAGTTCCATACAATACAATACGATACAATATATGAAGATGGACATCATAGAGAATCTGCTCCTCCATGAGTAACTGCTCCACAAATTAATATGTATGTAATGTGTCATGTGCATAAAATTGTAGCTAGTTGTAATATTTACATAATGCAATTTAATGTAAATGTTAAATCTGTTCATCTGTAGTTAGTATTGAGTGTATGGATGGTGTAGCCCATTACACCAAACATTTTTTTCTTTACATCTTCATCGACCAAATTGTACCATCTCATATGTCAGAGCATACAACACTATGTGTCTAAGTACCACCATGCAACAACAATACTCCAATAGTTTTTGAGTACTTGTGCATGGGGGCTTAATTAAAATGCAATCATTTTAGTAGCTGTGTATCCGGTCACGAAGTCTCGTAACCAGTTGGCTCTGAGTAGTATTAGTACGCAATCTGACTGCATAAAATAACAATAAAGAATGAAGGGAAATTTCCGTTAACACAATTGATTAATTAAGTCCCCTGCAACTATAAAAGCTACGAAACAACAAAGCACAAGTGTAACTGATATGTGTGTGGTAGCGTGATTCAACGTACATGTATCTGGCACGGTTCTTCCTCAATACGACAAGAAATTATAAACACCATTTACAAAGAACTAATTGAAATACCAGAAATACTATAATTGCATATAGAAACCAAAATTACAAGTCTAATACGTGAACACGAGCCAGACGCTTTGTTGACTGAACCTGTGACCAAGAGGCATTGTCATTAAGGAAATGTGAAATATTTTTTTTTTTTGTTACCTCCATATATATTGACGAAAAATACACTGTGACCATTGCAACATCTTCCATCTATAAGTTACACTAACCGAACAGCATCTACTGTCTCGCCCAACAGAACAACAACTGCATACGACATCCTCTGAACTAGTACTGCTCTCGACATCCTCTCAACAAGTACTGCCCACGTCAACCTCTGAATTACTACTGAACCAGCGGAGGCGGCGGAATCATAATCTTTGGCGTAATCTCTGGCGCTGTGACTCAGTGTAGCCACTTTTCACTTGTTGTTCATCATGTTTTGATACCCCTGCTAAAGCATATCATTAAAATGAATATCACACTAGACAAAACTGAGTCCACTGTATCAAATGGGGACAGAAAATTTTACATTAAAACATTCTGTTTATAACAGAAAATGAAGTGTATCACGTGTAATACGCGACGAAAAACATTATTTTGTTTGTGGTGTTTCGATCTGCACGTGGAAAAGTGGACTTGCAGATACACATTAAATAAAAATATGCCTGGTTACTCCTAGGAGATACACCTGATATGCAACGAAATGATTGAATCTCTTGTTCACTTAACTCTTTCCTACATAATAATTTGTATCATGACTATAATTTACAGAGCATTTAATCTTGTCCTTAACAAGTAAGTGAGGGAAAATTATTACTTCAAAATTAGCTTTGAGTCCGCCACCATGGATGTAATTAACTGATTAGGTTCCAGGAGATAAGTCATTATAATGGGAAAACAAAGTGTAGTGGGTAAATAAATATACATAGTGTGTTGTGGAATGTTGTCCAAGGCTTTCAATCTGACACCTCTTTAGAGAATTATGTGCTGATTTCACTGCTTAGTCATTCAAGAAACTTCTCATTTGGTGTCACGATGCCCAGTAGATCCTGTCTCAGGTGGGCACTTGGTGTCGAACATGAGGTTTTCATGTCAGTCATGAGCAGTGCTAGACCACAGAGGTGGCCTAATAAAATAAAAGCGTTTAAATGGTTTCAAATATAATAGAATCTAGAGCCTGTGGCAAATATTAACACTGTATTGAAACATTTTCATTGATTATGATCGTTAAAAGAGGGAAATGTAAAGATAAATAGTGAGCATGTAAGGTATCCTTTATTTCAAACTACATTTTATTTCCTTATTTTCTAGATTTACATTTTATATCGTGTATATATGGTTCTCGGGCGAGACGTCGAATGTCATAGTGAAAACTCCACAATATTTCGCCAGCGCAACTGGTCGACATCTTCAGGTGCGACGAACACACTGCTAAGGCAGGACCAGAGCCCCCTATTTATGCCAGTCCTAGGCAGGAAGTGCGCATGAGTGGAGGCGCCAAATTCGATGGCCAATAGCGACGATATCAACCGATAGCTGGAAGGACAGCAACGACACTTCCAGGATGAAGAACCAAAGACTTCGGCGCACGTGCGGAGTCTGCAGATAGCAGTAGCATTCAGTGCGCTCAGGCAGTACTACAGAACGCATAGCAGGGTGTAAGAATCAGTTCCAATGCTGGATGAACTGGCTGTTGGCCATCTGGCTTTGCCCGTAGACAGTGGAGCGAGGCGCTGTGACTGTTAGAAGGACAGCTACATTAGTGGACGACACATAAGGGAACCACACTCATTCTGGTGTGAAACAAGTGATTTTGTTTAATAAATACTTACTAACAAAAGCCACTTTAGTCAGTACAAGTGCTAGGAGAAGTCTACTGGACAAAAAATCCTCTCACAAGAATATTGTAACACAAGAAAGCAATCGTTTCAATAAAAAAAACGAACAATGTTTAAGTTGCATGAAGAGCTACGATGTTCCACGATTGTAAGTATGAGATCTAGACTGTTCACAATAGTCACCAGTTGCGGTTATAAATATGGTGATCATAAATGTGGAAAAATATGTCGTGCAAATTGTCACGCACTGAGCTACAAATATAAATCCGTTTTCCGCATGTTCCTATGTCAATAAACGACAATGCAATTGAGTGGTAAAAATCTGGAAATATGGACTTTTGGGTGTTACTGTGCATAGACATTGGCCAAGGGGACAGCTCGGCTACATGGCACAACACGCAAGTATTGTGGGTAATCTAACCGCTCACGAGAAGGCGCGGCATGCGGCGTCAAGCGACACTGCGAGCAATGACAGCGCCCACATCTATCTCGTACCGGTTACGCTGACCGGTATTATGTATCGTGGTTAGCTGGCATAGGGAAAGGAACGTGAGGAGGGGCTGCACTACTGTACATGCATGTTTTATAATTTGGTTTTTGTGTCCCAGACTTAGCATTAAGAAACGAGTACATAGATGCAGAATACAAAATACAACTACACAGGTATGTGGCAGTTAATACAAACGAATACAATACAGCTGTACAAATCGAAACTAACATAGAAACACATGACCAGAAGCTGCAGTGGCGGCTTATAAGTACTGTTCGAAATGATGGCCACGATGTGTGTTGCAAAGTTGAACTTTTCGCAGGAAGGATTGATGAACACGATCCAACATGTCTGTGTCTCTTTGTCTCTTTGCGTAATATCACAGGCGTGTTGTATTCTGTGTTGAAGGGTGTTGACATCAATAACATCTCCTTCACGAAGCACAGATTTCAGACGGCCCCACAAAAAGAAATCCGGTGAATTCAGGTCTGGCGATCTTGCTGGCCGTGCTACAGGGCCTCCACGACCGGTCCATTTCGAAGGGAAGGCATCGTCCAGGTGGCGTCACACTGTGCCGCTGAAGTGAGGAGGGGCACCCTCGTGCATGTAGCACAGGTTCATACGAGAGGCCAAACACGTCTTCCAACAATTCCGGTAATGTAGCATCCAGGAAACGCAGATACCGCTCTCCTGTAAGCCCTTCTTGTAGCACATGTGGCCCTATGAGATGGTGATCAATAATACCACAAAAATGTTGAGAGTTTATGGAAAAAGTTCAAGGCAATCGTAAAATGCGTTTTAGACAGGTACGTGCCGAGTAAAACTGTTAGGGACGGGAAAAACCCACCGTGGTTCAACAACAAAGTTAGGAAACTACTGCGAAAGCAAAGAGAGCTTCACTCCAAGTGTAAACGCAGCCAGAACCTCTCAGACAAACAGAAGCTAAACGATGTCAAAGTTAGCGTAAGGAGGGCTATGCGTGAAGCGTTCAGTGAATTCGAAAGTAAAATTCTATGTACCGACTTGACAGAAAATCCTAGGAAGTTCTGTTCTTACGTTAAATGAGTAAGTGGCTCGAAATAGCATATCCAGACACTCCGGGATGATGATGGCATTGAAACAGAGGATGACACGCGTAAAGCTGAAATACTAAACACCTTTTTCCAAAGCTGTTTCACAGAGGAAGACCGCACTGCAGTTCCTTCTCTAAATCCTCGCACAAACGAAAAAATGGCTGACATCGAAATAAGTGTCCAAGGAATAGAAAAGCAACTGGAATCACTCAACAGAGGAAAGTCCACTGGACCTGACGGGATACCAATTCGATTCTACACAGAGTACGCGAAGTCTCTAGAGGAACAGAAGGTTCCAAATGATTGGAAAGGAGCACAGGTAGTCCCAGTCTTCAAGAAGTGTCGTCGAGCAGATGCGCAAAACAATAGACCTATATCTCTGACGTCGATCTGTTGTAGAATTTTAGAACATGTTTTTTGCTCGCGTATCATGTCGTTTTTGGAAACTCAGAATCTACTCGTAGGAATCAACATGTATTCCGGAAACAGCGATCGTGTGAGACCCAACTCGCTTAATTTCTTCATGAGACCCAGAAAATATTAGATACAGGCTCCCAGGTAGATGCTATTTTCCTTGACTTCCGGAAGGCGTTCGATACAGTTCCGCACTGTCGCCTGATAAACAAAGTAAGAGCCTACGGAATATCAGACCAGCTGTGTGGCTTGATTGAAGAGTTTTTAGCAAACAGAACACAGCATGTTGTTATCAATGGGGAGACGTCTACAGACGTTAAGGTAACCTCTGGCGTGCTACAGGGGAGTGTTATGGGACCATTGCTTTTCACAATATATATAAATGACCTAGTAGATAGTGTCGGAAGTTCCATGCGGCTTTTCGCGGATGATGCTGTAGTATACAGAGAAGTTGCAGCATTAGAAAATTGTAGCGAAATGCTGGAACATCTGCAGCGGATAGGCACTTGGTGCAGGGAGTGGCAACTGACCCTTAACATAGACAAATGTAATGTATTGCGAATACGTAGAAAGAAGCATCCTTTATTGTATGATTATATGATAGCGGAACAAACCACTGGTAGCAGTTACTTCTGTAAAATATTTGGGAGTATGCGTGCGGAACGACGTGAAGTGGAATGATCATATAAAATTAATTGTTGATAAGGCGGGTGCCAGGTTGAGATTCATTGGGAGAGTCCTTAGAAAATGTAGTCCATCAACAAAGGAGGTGGCTTACAAAACACTCGTTCGACCTATACTTGAGTATTGCTCATCAGTGTGGGATCCGTACCAGATCGGGTTGACGGAGGAGATAGAGAAGATCCAAAGAAGAGCGATGCGTTTCGTCACAGGGTTACTTGGTAACCGTGATAGCGTTACGGAGATGTTTAGCAAACTCAAGTGGCAGACTCTGCAAGAGAGGCGCTCTGCATCGCGGTGTAGCTTGCTCGCCAGGTTTCGAGAGGGTGCGTTTCTGGATGAGGTATCGAATATATTGCTTCCCCCTACTTATACCTCCCGAGGAGATCACGCATGTAAAATTAGAGAGATTAGAGCGCGTACGGAGTCTTTCAGACAGTCGTTCTTCCCGCGAACCATACGCGACTGGAACAGAAAGGGGAGGTAATGACCGTGGCACGTAAAGTGCCCTCCGCCACACACCGTTGGGTGGCTTGCGGAGTATAAATGTAGATGTAGCTGTAGACCGCATCGTTGTTGGTACTCTCGTATCACTGTGCTGTGGGGATTTTCTTCCGCACAGTCGTGCCAATTGTGCGAATTCACTATACACTCCTTCGTGAAATATGCTTCGTCGATGAACAGTATTGTTCGTGAAAAATGCTGGTCGTGGGTCTGACGCCGTAGGATAAGATTGCAGAAGTCCAGCCTCCTCTCGTAGTCTTCCGGCAATAATGCCTGTACCTTCTGCATGCGAAAGGGATGGTGATGGTTTCTATGGAGTACTCGCATAACAGTAGATTGTGACATTCCGACCTCAGTGGCGAAGGACCTGGTGCTCATTGTTCGGTCCTCCGCAACAGTTTGTAACACTTTTTCTTCGTCATCCGCACTGTACGTCGACGATCGGCCACGACCACTAAATCCTGGGGGTGCTACACATGCACCATACTCCCTCAAGCGCCTGTCCACAGAGTAAAACATTTTTGCGGATGGAAGGCGCCGACTAGGAAACCTCTCGTGATACAGTTGCCTTGCAACGTCAGCTCTTCCATCTGCAAGCCCGTAGGTGAGGTGGATGTCGGCGTATTCCTCGTTTGTGAAACTTGCCACGGTACTGTAGTAACACTGCGACGCGGCCGTTAGCAGCTGTCGACACGGCGAGTATCGGGCAGAGTGAGCAGCGCAGAGGTGTTGTAAACACGTCATGCACGCCGCGGTTTTACTTCCACCGTTGACCATTCTTTCCGGTTACAGGACACACATTCTCTAACATGGAACTGTACACTCCGTTACCGCCGGCAACGTGTGATTCACAAGTTCTGATACAATTTCACATATATTACGATGTGATTTGTTCTTTGTCGTATCTTTCAAACGATGGCAGACACACATCAGCTTGTGATGTTACAAAATAGAAGTGATGTTGCTATTCAATGGAAAGTTGGAAATTGAGATTTAGCTTACTGTTTTATCAATCGCAATTGGCGTAAGAATCATGGATTGACCATTGTCATAAAATATTGCATTATGAGATGTGAATAGTTTTTACTTGCGGTTTCGCGTGGCTTGAGGCAGTCACAACTAGCGTGCTATTGATTAAGAAGTTGCGTTATCGTCTTTCTAATTACTTCATGATCGTAGATACGGTCATACCCGGTTGTGAAGTTATTGTTGTGACAAAAAAATTTCCTAAGGGACCAGAAAGTTCTTAAGGGCGCAAAAACAACTGTAACATCACACAAAAGAGAAATTCAATATTAAAGCTGATGCAAGAAGACGATAAAACAGTTTTCTTTTTATCAATGTAACACGCACATTGGACTGCTGATCTTGGAGTCTGTAATATTAGCAAAATGCATAATTAAAATGAAAATAATACTGAGGAGATAATAGAAATGAGCACTGCTAAATGATTCAGTATTCCCAGAACAAATATTTATTATAACTAAAACATATATCGTACCTTAAGCTTAATACAACAATGACGGTAGATTTTTATGTCCGTATCATGTCCATTTAGCGCTCTTTTATATAGCCATTGTCTTCTTTGAAACGCTCGTGCGTCGTCACGGTAAGTTATAACAGTTCTTTACACTTCACTCAACTCAGACATACACGTTTTTATACATTTAGTAAAAATTAGATCAGACTGCCACAAATCTGCGTCCGTCTTACTTCAGAAAAACAGTAAAAGTCTTCTTAGCGCTCAAGGCTTCATTTGTTCTCCAGCGAACAAAATAGTGAAGGATCGTATATCTATCCGTATTTTTCTGTTTTTATTGCCGCCCAAAGACGACAAATTACATCACTAGAAAATTCCACCGTCGCTATGCGACGCCTCATTATACATTAATCATTATTTACAAACAAGTATTTGCCTTCTGGCTGAAAGTACTAACTACTCGTATTTGCTGTTTTAATGAAGTCAAAAATAGCGAATATCACATTGCCTCCCATGAGGAGAGAGGGAATGCCGAAGGATTACCTCGATCCTCATGTCCTCATGAGATATTCGTGATTTTTTTGTGTGACATTTACATAATGTTACTGGCGTACTATGTACTTAAATTGAAATTACATTTATAAACATATATCAGATATTTATCATTTTTCAAAATAAAGTTTTTCATTCTTTGTTCATCAGTCACTTCATTCCATAATACCAAGACTAACATTTATGTGCATATTTAAGTTTGGTCCATATTTGCTTATAACAATAAGTGAACGTTCATTTCGCACTTCAGGGGATAGAATTCAGGAATTACTTTCTCTTGAGCTTAACAACTAATACATAAGTACAGTGAGTGCTTATTTTCACTAAACTAGAGTGGACAATGTTCGAGCATCTGTTGACTCCTTGTGGTTCAATTACAGTTTAATAACGTAGCACTACACTTCGTGATGCTTTCACTTTCTGTGTTAGCTGTCTACGGCGTTCATCATGCAGTACATCTGTCCTTTCCACTGTGGTGCCAGGAATTCAAGTGGCTTCCCGGGTTTTTATTTACAATATGAAACAGAAGAAGTGGAAAATTATTAGTATAACTTATAACCTATTGGATACATTTGTTAAGGATCGGGACTGGTCTGGAGTTTAGGGTCTTCCTATAGTGCACATTCATTTTCTTTGTCCATCAAGAGACAGGATTATAATTCATTTTAGCAGTGTTCAGGAGTGCCGGTATTAATGGCTTTAAGGCCTGAGTAATCTAACAATCTACTTCTCACTCATCTTAACTTCAACTCAAGAAAATTGCTTAATTTACATATGAAAATGTAGTCACACAGGTGTACAAATGTCTTTCCTCCAGTATGTACGATTGAAGTCATGGCGGTTAGCAGTTTAAAGTTTGGATTGTTTCGTCACCCACACGTCAGCCACTCACAGCGGCTGCACAGTGTTGCGTGAGCTCCAACACTCAGTATCCGTTCGCGCTCAGGCTGTAACAGAGCTGGTGGTCGTCGAGTGCTCCTTTTTTTTGTGAACTTCGTATCACACGAGTGCATCGATACAAACACCTCGCGCGCGTTTTCCATCGGAGGAGCCAGACACTGAAGCTGCCTCCATACTTCTCTGTCAACTGCCTCCCATGAGGCTCACAGGTAAGTGACGACGAATGTTTTAGCTGTCGCTGCACTTAGAACAACACTGAACTTTGCGTTGCACCTGTTGTCGTAGCCTTGACTTCTTTTTTACACTTGCAGTACAACACTACCACTAGTATACAGTGAACAGTTATTTTTATTATGCACGTCGCACTTTAGTGTGCATCTTCACACAGCATTCGTGCTTAGTTCCTTCGCCGATGGAGTTCATTTACAAAACAATCAATTTTGCACGTTTCCTCCACTGGTATAGAAAGACTTATATTCTACTATTTACAAAATATCACTTACGAGCTAATATTTACAATTAATGGTCACTCCTTTTGTTAAGTCCAGTGAACAACTGCTTTATGAATGGACTCTTTATATCTCAAGATTTGCTTTCACTAGTGAACCTAAAAATATTCTTTCAAACTTTCTTTTAAGTGCTCATCTCCTCATTATGAAAACTACAGGTTTCGCAACACTCGTTGCATTTATTCTTTAGTGCACCCAAGATCATTTTCTACTGCCACGCAGCATATCTACTACTTAACGAGTATGCATTTAACGCTGAATCTTTTTTTTTTGCTTGCCAAATTTGTTTTTATATTTGAGGGCAGACTGGATAACAATAGGTCTCCCTCTTCGCTTCATGTACTCAGCAATCGTTCTCTGTTAAAAAAAAAAATAGGGTAACGCGTGTCTACTATTTTTTTGCATGAATGGAATTACCGACAGTTCACTGGGTTTACGCAACCGGTCCATAACAAACATTACCAAAGCTAGCGAAGTTCATCACGCTACGTGTCTCATTTCTCATAAGCACTGCTTTGCCCCGAAGCACACGTGCCTTTTACAAGTCGACCCTTGGTCTGGGTTAATGAACCAGGATCAAAAGGAACGGGTACAAGGAAAATGGATTTCATAAGAGGAGTGTCTTAGGAGACATTTTTGCAATAAAATCTGCATGTAAATTAAATTATTTTAATAAACATAGGCACATATATAAACTTCAACCTCCTTCCTTACAGCATGCTTTGCTACTTCTACGTCTTACTCATGTTATAGTCAATATTAAGTTTAAATATCACTGCATTGCTTGTTCTTTAGATTAGCCTTCAATTAGGGTATTGAATGGTCTGCTAGATTACACCACAAATCTTCTGAAGATCTTTACTTGGACTTATTTATGATACAGGGGTTATTTAGTACCTTGATTCTACTGAAATCAATTCGTCAGCTAACATTCCTCATATACTCTTTACATTGGGCTCAGATCACAGGGAAATAGTTTACTTTCATAGCAATTAATGGCCTCGTGGAGTACTTACGCTACATTATTGATGCTTCATGGTTTGCCTCCATTTGTACTGTATTTCACCTTACTTAGTTTACTACAGCTTATTGTCTCCTTGCGTGAACACATGCGGGTTACCACTTGTTTTTCCATTTAACAGCACGCTTTAACTGAACTTTAAGCTATTTCTTCTATTCCTGTCCACTGTCTGGACTGTTTGAACATGTACCCTTTTTTTTTTTTAAGCAGGTAATTTGGGCTTTTACAACAGAACTTCAAGTACTTACATTACTAAAAATAAATCTATAAATCTTCTTGTACCTTGAGAGAAGTGCTTATTTACGCATCCTTCTCCATTTCTCACCTTTACATATTTTATTTAGCTCCGGGCAATCACCTCGCAAGCACCTTTTTTCTTATTACTAACTTAAAATTAAATTGAAATTCTTGGTGCAACCCCTATTTCCTGCTTCAGCTTGTTGAAGAAATATCGGTTCATGTCCATCACTATAAACAATTTTTTTATACATAGCATTTAATACTTAAAGTTTACATGTAGTAGTCGTTACCATGTAGTCAGTGCGCTGTTCAACACAATACTTATCATTAACAGTTCACACAATGGAATTTCCAGTACGTAGGAGGTAAGAAACCGAAATAGATTCTATCTGCAGTTGAGGCTGTGTTTGTAAACTAACTCTCTGTTTCAATGGACCAATCGCTCCCGATATGGAGCAGCCCTGAATCGGCAATGATAAAACTTTTGAAACAGAAGACACCTGTCTGAAGAGACATGATGACATCACATTGATGTTTGCTCCTGTATCAACAATGGCTGTGACAGGAATGTTGGCAATAGAAATCTTAATCGAAGCCTGGACCTGTTCATCATAAATGTCATTAATGTCTTGAGCTTCTAGGTCAGGTGCAAGGTCATCTCGTAAGTCGGTCTCATGGTCGTACCGTATCGCATTAACATACTCAGAATCAGAGTATTCGTTAGTACCCCTACTGGAACCGGCAGCGACCTCTAGGAGGCTGAAAGGTGCTGCCTCTAATTTTCCGCAGGATGTTTAACCTGTTTGTCATTCATGGCCTTAAGTGTTTGTTCCGTTTCATATTGGTGCTGGTTATGTGGTACAAATGCCGGTGTAAAGGGGTAAAATCCACTGGGTGCATTCACTTGTGAATAGAATACTTGAGAAGGCTGATGTCGCCCGATCTTTTGGTTGCCGGCAAAACCATTTCCTTGTGAAGGAAAGTTCGCATTTGGTGCCATTTGAAAATTGTTCCGCGGTCCTCTATCCTGTGAATAGTTGTTCTTATGTTGTGCTGGGTGGCCTCCGCCTTGCCCATGCCACTTGCTATATTTCGACCTATAACTTTGATTGTACACTGGTCCATTTGAAAAATTACCACTAGTTTGTGGAGAATTTCCATGCTGCTCGGGCGCAGAATTAAAGGGTGGGTTTCCGTACTGATGTTGTACCTGGTGGTTGTAAATTGGGTGGTATCTCTGCTGATTACTGTAATTGGTTTTCTGCTTCCGTTTAAAGTTATTGCCGTTTGCGTTTTGATAACCGCTGGCAGGTTGGTAACAGCGGTCGCAGTAGCTCGCTCTCTCCTTGGGCGCATTGTTGTCCGCGTGCGATGCATTCTGCTGGCTGCCAGGGAAGAATTTGCCTCTGCCAACCTTGGAGCGCACATCCTCGCTAATTAAATCTAAGGAATCCAGCACAGAAAGGAATACATCCGTGTCTTCTTCGGACACATTTACTAATTTCTCTCTAATAGACACAGGGAGTTTGCTTTTGAGAATCATAATTACGTCCTTGGAAGAAATCGGAGAATCCCAGAATTTAATTTTTGCTAGATACTTCTCAAAGTATCGCCGGAGACTTCCATGCTTCTCATTGAAAATTTCCGCACCATACACCTCCTTCCTTAATCTTTGCTGTACCCCATTACTCCAAAATTTTGCCAAGAACATTTTCTCAAACTCTTCATAATTCCTACACGTGTCTACCATTTCCGTTCCCCATAATGCTGCATCACCAGAAATAAAGCCAGTGACGAACTGAATACGCTGTCTGTCTGTCCAGCTCCTGGGAAATATGCCGGAAAAATTCTTTAGGAACACGATGGGGTGTATTTCTCGCTTCTGCGGATGAAAAACAGGAAAAGTGCGATGCTTAATCACACTTTCCTCTTGCATTAAACTCACAATTGTGGGCGGATCATTTAGTTTCCCTACTCGGGACTCAACAGGACTGTTGTTTTGCATGTAATCAGGCGGTGAACAATAAGGAGTTGACTGACAT
The DNA here is from genome assembly GCF_021461385.2 of Schistocerca piceifrons. Lineage (NCBI taxonomy): Eukaryota > Metazoa > Arthropoda > Insecta > Orthoptera > Acrididae > Schistocerca > Schistocerca piceifrons. The sequence goes on along the minus strand of NC_060144.1, from coordinate 355,981,386 downwards.
TCGTCACCGTCTAAATAGTTGTTCCCTATAGTTTGCGTATGCGTGTGCGGATTTTCTACCCAGTTTCTCAGCATTCTGACTTCGTCCACTACTTGCTGCTTCCACTCGGGAAGATCCCGTGTGAGTGTCCTCCGAATCTGTCCCAATTCAGAAACTACTGTGTCTCCCGACTTACCAGGAGCAGCTAAGATTTCGTAAGTTACATCCTTGACAGTCTCCCTAAGCTCCTCCCTGACCTTCTTTTCGATAAAAATATCTTTACCCTTTATCCATTCACTGTAGTGTTCCGACAATGCCTCCGCGTGTGCTTTCACGGTGCTCTTAACCTGTTCTTCAATATTGATTGAGTCTATCTGCCTCGACAGATCCTCCACTACACCTTCAATGTCAGATACTGCATTTCTAACTGAGTTTATTTCTTTGGTAGCTGCCTGAATTTTTGTGTTTAATGTTCCAGATACTTCAGCTATTTCACTTTTCACCTGTTTCTGCATTTTCTGAATTTGATCACTGATCTTAGTTTGCACCTCACCCAAATGGGTATTTAATTCAGCCGTAATTTCTTTATGCAGATCTGTTTTGATTGTGCCTAGCTGTGTTTTTAATGATTCGCTTACAGCATCTAATCGGGCGTTAACAGTCTCATTTTGTGTTTTTATAGTCTCATTTTGTGTTTTTACTGATTCGCTTACAGCATCTAATCGGGCGTTAACAGTCTCATTTTGTGTTTTTACTGATTCGCTTACAGCATCTAATCGGGCGTTAACAGTCTCATTTTGTGTTTTTATAGTCTCATTTACTGCGTCAAACTGTTGTTTCAGCATTTCCATTAACGCACCGAGGTCATTTGTAGCTGCAGCGGGAAGAATTTGGACTTTAGGGTCACTTTCCCCTGTTACAGACATGGTTAGTTCAGTTTCCACACGGGAACCTACCGTTCGCGATCGTAAAGGGTATGGAATACTATTAACGTCTTCACTCCCGTCTCCTGTTGTCACCTGTCTCTGTTTACTATCTGCCATTTTCGTTAGTAAATCAGGTGCTACGCAAGGCTTTCGTCGTTTGTCAGTGACGTGGTGAGTCCGCTAAGAGCACCACTCTCGCGTGAGCAACAAATGAAATTCTATCTGGCAAGAAGACAAGATGGAACCTAACCATTTCAGACAAATGAATGAAGATGCTCTTCACTGCAAATTGCGCACACCATCCACCATGTTGAAAATGCAATACAGGTATACTAACAATGGGGAGAAATAATTTCTATTATCAGACTACGAAGAATTTTACTTTGAAAGGTAAAATAAAGCAGATTTTCTATAGCGGGAAGGAGATAGAAAGGATGTGGATCGACTTGGAAAAGCAACGTTGCTACTGAAGCACTACACTGCGTATGCAAAATTCTGACTTACTTTTTGATGGCTTGAATACCGCTATGTTGTCTCAGCAAATTCACGTCTCTTTTCTTTTCTTTTCTCTCGGTAATTAAACTGCATTATTGACCGTTATTCTCACAGAGATACGATGTGTACATGAAACGACAGAACATTTATTAACACAAGCACATAGAAAATTTTCCAAGAATTTGATCTAATTTTTGGTCGAGTCCCTGTCCGGGCGCCAAGTGTGATGTTACAAAATAAAAGTGATGTTGCTATTCAATGGAAAGTTGGAAATTGAGATTTAGCTTACTGTTTTATCAATCGCAATTGGCGTAAGAATCATGGATTGACCATTGTCATAAAATATTGCATTATGAGATGTGAATAGTTTTTACTTGCGGTTTCGCGTGGCTTGAGGCAGTCACAACTAGCGTGCTATTGATTAAGAAGTTGCGTTATCGTCTTTCTAATTACTTCATGATCGTAGATACGGTCATACCCGGTTGTGAAGTTATTGTTGTGACAAAAAAATTTCCTAAGGGACCAGAAAGTTCTTAAGGGCGCAAAAACAACTGTAACATCACACAAAAGAGAAATTCAATATTAAAGCTGATGCAAGAAGACGATAAAACAGTTTTCTTTTTATCAATGTAACACGCACATTGGACTGCTGATCTTGGAGTCTGTAATATTAGCAAAATGCATAATTAAAATGAAAATAATACTGAGGAGATAATAGAAATGAGCACTGCTAAATGATTCAGTATTCCCAGAACAAATATTTATTATAACTAAAACATATATCGTACCTTAAGCTTAATACAACAATGACGGTAGATTTTTATGTCCGTATCATGTCCATTTAGCGCTCTTTTATATAGCCATTGTCTTCTTTGAGTCGCTCGTGCGTCGTCACGGTAAGTTATAACAGTTCTTTACACTTCACTCAACTCAGACATACACGTTTTTATACATTTAGTAAAAATTAGATCAGACTGCCACAAATCTGCGTCCGTCTTACTTCAGAAAAACAGTAAAAGTCTTCTTAGCGCTCAAGGCTTCATTTGTTCTCCAGCGAACAAAATAGTGAAGGATCGTATATCTATCCGTATTTTTCTGTTTTTATTGCCGCCCAAAGACGACAAATTACATCACTAGAAAATTCCACCGTCGCTATGCGACGCCTCATTATACATTAATCATTATTTACAAACAAGTATTTGCCTTCTGGCTGAAAGTACTAACTACTCGTATTTGCTGTTTTAATGAAGTCAAAAATAGCGAATATCACAAGCTCATTGGTGTATCATGTGTTGTATCTGTGGGTGAATGGCATGTCGTGATCGTGAGACTCGTCGGTATCTTGTTCAATGGTTAACAGGTGTCTTTGTTTTACGTACACAGTACACCGATGAGAACAAAATTAACAGCGTGCGGCCCTCGACATTTTTTTCTTCATTTATGACTCACCCTGTATATATTCCATACTCACTCAAGACTATCGTTATGGCATTATATTGCCAAGTTATGGTGCTAGCACCAGACGGAATTCATGTCAATCATCCGTCACAAACATAGGGCTCTTGGAGCCGCAATGCATGGAATCTCAGCTCCTCTAATACTCTCATCTCTGCACCTACCAGTGTGCTTCTCATCATATTTGACTGTGATTCATAAACAGATAACATTTTACAGATGCCTGAAAGGGAGCAAAGTACATCCTTTCATGGGGTCTAACTGGAATTTTTTGGATTGTATTGCAACCCAGTTCATCCAATCGCCATATGCATGTGTACTGTGCTGTGGTAAGCCCTGGCACAATTGTCATCCTTTTCTACATTTAACAGTAGTAAACAACAGTAGTAAAGAAATCTAGACTTAGCATCAACAAAATTATCCCACGAAGTGAATGATTCATGCTGATGCGTTAGAATGCTTAGAAGACTAAGAACTGGAATTGAGTTGTCTCCTTGTGGTGTACTTATATCCTTTATTTGTTTAGCTCAAGCAAAAGTAACTTATAGGTACCATGTAAAGATCACATATTCTATTTTAAATGCTTGTTGCACAACTAATGTAAATACTCTAGTTATTAGAAAATGTAGACATTCCAATTATAAAATAATCTTACCATTATACGAGTAAGTGCTGTACCGGTTGATACTGTGATATTAACTTTTCCTCAGAGTATAAAGTTCGCAAAATCTGGTCAATTGTCCTCTCTTTTGTTACTCACGAATTAGGATAGCGAAGATCTGCTTGTAAGAGATACTGTAAAGAAGAAATTGGTCAACTTCAGAAATAGCATTGATATACTGTAAATTTTTATTTTTCAATTTATTTTGATTTTTATTATTTATTATTTATATAGTCCTATACGTTTTGTTTCATTAAAATATTTTCAGTCTTTGTAGGGTAATGTTTACTTAGAATGTCCTGTGATAGAACTTCTGTAACAAAGGGAACCTAATTATCTTTCATATCTTAGTAAATGAAATACTTATTTTTCTTTCTCTTTCTTTAAGCTTTGATCTCGGTAAAATAATAAATTATGTAATTTTCCTTTGAAGTTAAAGCTTTATCTTTCTTTAAAATACACACAGTAGGTTTACTAAAGGCTACTGAATAATTTGGTCAGAACAAAGGCGGTCATACTACTGCCCATTAAAATTGCTACACCAAGAAGAAATGCGGATGATAAACGGGTATTCATTGGACAAATATATTATACTACAACTGACATGTGATTACATTTTCACGCAATTTGGGTGCATAGATCCTGAGAAATCAGTACCCAGAACAACCACCTCAGGCCGTAATAACGGCCTTGATACGCCTGGGAATTGAGTCAAACAGAGCTTGGATGGCGTGTACAGGTACAGCTGCCCTTGCAGCTTCAACACGATACCACAGTTCATCAAGAGTAGTGACTGGCGTATTGTGACGAGCCAGTTGCTCGGCCACCATTGACCAGACGTTTTCAATTGGTGAGAGATCTGGAGAAGATGCTGGCCAGGGCAGCAGTCGAACATTTTCTGTATCCAGAAAGGCCTGTACAAAAATGGCTCTGAGTACTATGGGACTTAACATCTATGGTCATCAGTCCCCTAGAACTTAGAACTACTTAAACCTAACTAACCTAAGGACATCACACAACACCCAGCCATCACGAGGCAGAGAAAATCCCTGACCCCGCCGGGAATCGAAACCGGGAACCCGGGCGTGGGAAGCGAGAACGCTACCGCACGACCACGAGATGCGGGCAAAGACCTGTACAGAACCTGCAACATACGGTCGTGCATTATCCTGCTGAAATGTTGGGCTTCGCAGGGATCGAATGAAGGGTAGAGTCATGGGTCGTAAAAAATGTGAAACGTAATGTACACTGTTCAAAGTGCCGTCAATGTGAACAAGAGGTGACCGAGACATGCCACCAATGGCACACCATACCATCACGCCATGTGATACGCCAGTATGGCGATGACGAACACACGCTTCCAATGTGCGTTCACCGCGATGTCGCCAAGCACGGATGCTACCATCACGATGCTGTGAACAGAACCTGGATTCATCCGAAAAAATGACATTTTGCCATTCGTGCATCCAGGTTCGTCGTTGAGTACGGCGCTCCTGTCTGTGATGCAGCGTCAAGGGTAACTGCAGCCATGTTCTCCGAGCTGATAGTCCATGCTGCTGCAAACGTCGTCGAACTGTTCGTCCCGATGGTTGTTGCCTTGCAAACGTCCCCATCTGTTGACTCAGGGATTGAGACGTGGCTGCACGATCCGTTACAGCCATGCGGATAAGATGCCTGTCATCTCGACTGTTAGTGATATGAGGCCGTTGGGATCCAGCACGGCGTTCCGTATTACCCTCCTGAACTCACCGATTCCACATTCTGCTAACAGTCATTGGATCTCGACCAACACAGGCAGCAATGTCGCGATACGATAAACCGCAATCGCGATAGGCCACAATCCGACCTTTATCAAAGTCGGAAACGTGATGGTACGCATTTCTCTTCCTCACACGAGGCATCACATCAGCATTTCACCAGGCAACGCCGGTCAATTGCTGTTTGTGTATGAGAAATCGGTTGGAAACTTTCCTCATGTCAGCACGTTGTAGGTGTCGCCACCGGCGCCAACCTTGTGTGAATAGTCTGAAAAGCTAATGATTTGCATATCACAGCATCTTCTTCCTGTCGGTTAAATTTCGCGTCTGTAGCACGTAATCTTCGTGGTGTAGCAATTTTAAAGGCCAGTAGTGTAGTTTGTATCAGGGTGTAGGGGCTACACCTTGGGGTATGTAGTGTTTTTAATATTTTGGGAGAGGAATGGTGACTTGTAAGTAGTGATACAAGAGTTCCAATTCTGACCCTGTTAAAAACCTGTGACCTTTTAACAATTTTCTTGAACCAAAAACACCTGACAATGCTATATCTTTTTCCTATCCCTGAGAGCTAGGGAGGGCATAGCTCCCATGAGTGTTCTGGGTAACAGCACCCCTGGGTCAGAAGTTTATTCTTTTACAGCTCTCAGACAAAATTGACTTTATTGTCTCTTATGGTCAGTAACATGTGCTGAAATTGAGCTCCAGTGTAATGAGCTCCTAATTTAACTTTGCCTGAAAAAAAAAATGATTGGTACCAGTACCAACTAATCCATAACAAATTAAAGATCAAGCAAATCTCGACTACTTCAGGTGTTGGTGGCTAACTAATGTTAATTGGCAATATTTGTAGCAGAATTTGTTGGATACTTGATTCAGCCAAACTACAAGTGAGTATGCTGTCTCGTTTACCGGTTCCTTGAAACTTAAAAATGAAAAATCCTATTCGATTTGCTAAACCTAGTCACGTTAAGGACAAAGTATCTCACTAACAACTCGAATTTCCTGGTTATGTGAACATAGACCCTGCTACATCAACAAAATTTGCTCTCAAGCATATTACATGCACTCAAGATAAATCCACAGATCCTTCACACGGCATGAAACTACAGCCACTCTTACTGGAAGTAGTTCTGTACACGACTCCTACTTTGCACTTGACACATTCAGGATGTACACCAATCACAATAGTCTACTCTACACTGCGTTCGGGTTGTTATCGATAAATTATCTGTTTGCTGCCTTGAAATTTTACCAACCTAATGTCTTGCCAAGTGACTCGAATTCCTTTCATTTACCTACTGGTAAATCACATGAACTCACTATACACAGATACTTTTAAATTAACCTGACATCCTTTCAGTAGCAACCCAAAGCCAAGTTCTCAAGTTGACTTGCACAACCTTGTACTTACAGCTTAACTATGCCAAGATCAATACTACAGTCCCATAAGTATCATACTATAGATCAGTAACCACTAAAAATTTGACAAACAGTAGTGCTACTAGTAGCCTTATTCAGTGTTTTCATTGTATTCGTTGGCAATCTGCAAAGTGAGCAGCAGTTCACTATGTACGTATTTAGACTATACTCTTTGCTTCAGTGTTTCAGCATACCTGGCTACTCTAGGCAACCCCAGCATACAGCCTCGTCCTCCTTCCTTTTATCAACAACACATTTTCCACAAATTTTTACATCTAGAAAAATAAAAATGCAATAAAAAATCTCACTTATTCATATAAATACTCATTTTCTATTTACCATTCATTAGTAAATTAGTTTGACCAATGGTTTTCTTTCCATGAACATTGCCACCAAATTTAGCCAAGCTACCAAAGTCCAATGAAGACGTTAACAAAGTTCTGTGCGATTTATTGTCTTGTTATCAGACTGAAAAAAGCACTAGATTTATGACCATTTGAGTTATCTCTATTGGTCCCACATTAAAAAACGTGACGTTAGGATTTTCACTGAAGCAAGTGAAAACAGTAACTCAAATCACCAATATAGTCCAAACCATCACATTTCCAACGGGGCTGTGTGGAAACAGGACTTTATAGTGACTGCTTGTAAGATTACCTCACTTAAGTAAACCTCCTGAAATGTATCAGCTTAGCTATTGAGTCCATAGAAGTTGCTAAAAGAGACACACAGTATGACTGGCCATGACTTTCCACCCAAGATTTACAGATATGAAAACAATCTGTCCTTGGGTTATCTTCGTAAATCATCACTTATCATTTCATCCAACCTGTTTTGCCGCAAATCTTTCATAGCTGATGTCTCTCACAGAAGTGGTAAGAGCGCCATCATATTCTCTGGAAAGTGGAATTCTATAACCTGTAATCCTAAGTGATGATGCAGGAAGCTACATTACATGAAATACTGTTTATGGATGCTCTTATGATTTTATTTACGAAAACACCGTATTCTGATAATAATGGATGAGTCACCTAACATTACCGCTGGATATATTTCGTATACCACATCAAATACTGACGAATCGATTCCACAGACCGAACGTGAGGAGAGGGGCTAGTGTAATTGTTTAATACAAACCATACAAAAATGCTCGGAAGTATGTTTTTTAACACAAACCTACGTTTTTTTATGGAACCACGTTAGTTATGTTAGTACATCTGAACATATAAACAAATACGTAATCAGTTCCGTTTGTTGCATTGTAAAATGTTAATTACATCCGGAGATATTGTAACCTAAAGTTGACGCTTGAAACCTCCGACGTTCAGTTGCGTTTTGTAACAAACACTGGCCACGGTCGGCGAGCAGCATCTGCAGGGACATGTTTACGATGACGACCATGTTTACGAGTGTGGCTGTAGTGGACTGTTGTGGTTTGGTCTAGCTGTCGCAGTGTCCGCATGTAACGCTTGCTGCTATTGTTATTCTGCATTCGTCTCCGCACGCAGACCAACTGTAGTACACCGTGTTACCAGACGTCTGTGATAGTGTAGTGTTGTAGGAACTGTGACCATGGTGTATTGGAACTCTGAAAAGGCGGAGATGATACTCATCTATGGCGAGTGTCGACGAAATGCAGTTGAAGCCTGCAGGGTGTATGCAGAACGGTACCCGGACAGAGAGCATCCAACGTGCCGCACATTGCAAAACATCTACCGCCAACTGTATGCAACAGGTATGGTCGTAGCACGCAAACCTGAAGTGACTCCGTCTCGAGTTCCAGGTGACAGTCGATAAATATTGTAATAGAGACTAGGCTGGCAAGATTATTACGTCTAGGGTCGATGGTAACAGCGCGTTGAGAGCAACTAAACAATATCTGCGGCGGAGCTAACGCGACCCACGAGTACAAGCTGGACGAGAAAACTGCGAACCAAAAGCGAGAGTAAGTGTCTTGGTATACACGTTCGGGGACAATTTCACTCCTATAAACTTCACACTTGATGACAGTCACATCTGATAGTGGTGGAGAGCCTTCTTGGGTTCCTTGCAGCCAGAGCTACCCCTGCAACTCTTTCGTCTACACCCTCGTAATGCAGGGGAGCGGGCAACTTAGATAAAGGACTCCTGAAGCGTTGTTGTCTGATACAGTAAGCTATAGAGCAATAATTTTTAACAAGATCCTGAAGACCTGTAGATTTCCTTCTGTGAGGAAACGTGAAGAGGTGGCTGTGATCCCCACGTCAGATAAAGATCTCCAATTGGCACAAAAATGTCGGCTCATGAAACTACACCTCCAGTGTGTTCCAGAACATATACGCAATGAGTAACGTAGGCATCTTAAGGGGTATTGTCTTATCCCATACGAGCAATTCAGTTTTTGAGAGGGCATTCTTGATCAGTGAATCCCAAACTTTTCCTCAGATGAGACACTCTCAGAATCCTGGAACTTTTCTGGAACATCTTGTTTGCTTTAAAGGTTAATTACATTTTAAAAAATGAGGAAAACTTGTTTTATTCAGTGGTTAATTCAATTTTAAATCAAACTAATAACATAGAAATCACAATAAAATTAAAAAAATATATATCTAGTGTCGTCAGAATTTCCAAAAAGAAAACTCACCATTGTATTAATAGTTTTTTCCCAGAGCAATTATTTACTTGCCATGGCACACCATTATTCCGCAAACACAGTCTGGTAAACCTCGCCCTAGATCACAGCATCCATGTGGAAATGCCGTGTGAGTGGCACTTGTCCCCCAGCAATCGCTAATCACACGATACGGCGTTACTCGCTTTTAACAGGCAAATACGTGCCGAGATCAATCAAGCAGGTAGGTGCCCAATTCCAAGCAGCTCGCCTCTCTCATACATGGCTCTCGTGCTATTATCCTTGTGAGCCCTAGCAAGATTCCCTGAATAACACATGTGCTGGGCAATCAGGACTCATGTTTGCTATCTGTCACAGGCTATAGAGCAGGAACTGTCAGACAATGCTATTTAAGCCTCGCGACCAAACAGAATGTCATATGCCCACCGGTCGATCTGTGAACATTCTCAAACGAGTGTAAATAAAATATTTGGTAAAAAAAATTGATTGCCTTATATCTTATAGCTTCATATTGCACTTCCTATCTTTCGTGAATGGTCATAGTTACTGTGATGTTTCAATGTCAGGTAAATTCCTGCAAGAAATTCTTAAAGTTTGCAGTGAAAAACAGAGGTCTCTATGAATTTGTGTTTGGTGCATGTTAGGACATAAGTCACTGCATACGAAATGTAGTTAACATATTGAATTATTCTTTAAACTTGGAAGGATATTGCTACTATTACCAGCCTTGACAAATGGATTGTATGTAAAGTGCTTTGTCCCGAACTCGCACGCCAAAGACACAATGAAATGTGCACAATATTCCTCGTATCTCGAAAGTGGTTTCAGATGCCAAAACAAGATTTTGACAAATGATACTTCGCAAAGAGGAGAGTATTTCGCTATATGATTCATATGCGAAACTTTCATATTTACCGTGATATTCAAGCGACTACAGATTTTCAATGAAATAATGTAATATTTAAGCTTTTGAACTTGGCTGGACTACAGCAACAGTTACGGAAAAGCGGGTAGATTAGATTAGTACTTATTCCATAGATCATGAATATGACACTACGTAATGATGTGGAACGTCTCAGGTTAATAAACGGTGTCTATACAAGATATTACATTACACAAAATATTACATGACAATTAATTATTTTTTTTTAGTGGGCAGTGGGGAAATTACCCACTTTACTATATCCAAAAATTAATCTAATGAGTAGGAGTTGCCATTCAGCAATTCTTTTAATTTCCTTTTAAATACTATATGGCTATCTGTCGGACTTTTGATGCTATTAGGTAGGTGACCAAAGACTTTTGTGGCAGCACAATTTGCCCCCTTCTGAGTCAAAGTTAGATTTAACCTTGAGAAGTGAAGATCATCCTTTCTCCTAGTATTGTAGCCATGTACACTGCTATTACGTTTGAATTCGTTCGGATTGTTAATAACAAATTTCATAAGTGAACACATCCTTTCTCCTAGTATTGTAGCCATGTACACTGCTATTAAGTTTGAATTCGTTCGGATTGTTAATAACAAATTTCATAAGTGAACATACACTCCTGGAAATTGAAATAAGAACACGGTGAATTCATTGTCCCAGGAAGGGGAAATTTTATTGACACATTCCTGGGGTCAGATGCATCACATGATCACACTGACAGAACCACAGGCACATAGACACAGGCAACAGAGCATGCACAATGTCGGCACTAGTACAGTGTATATCCACCTTTCGCAGCAATGCAGGGTGCTATTCTCCCATGGAGACGATCGTAGAGATGCTAGATGTAGTCCTGTGGAACGGCTTGCCATGCCATTTCCACCTGGCGCCTCAGTTGGACCAGCGTTCGTGCTGGACGTGCAGACCGCGTGAGACGACGCTTCATCCAGTCCCAAACATGCTCAATGGGGGACAGATCCGGAGATCTTGCTGGCCAGGGTAGTTGACTTACACCTTCTAGAGCACGTTGGGTGGCACGGGATACATGCGGACGTGCATTGTCCTGTTGGAACAGCAAGTTCCCTTGCCGGTCTAGGAATGGTAGAACGATGGGTTCGATGACGGTTTGGATGTACCGTGCACTATTCAGTGTCCCCTCGACGATCACCAGTGGTGTACGGCCAGTGTAGGAGGTCGCTCCCCACACCATGATGCCGGGTGTTGGCCCTGTGTGCCTCGGTCGTATGCAGTCCTGATTGTGGCGCTCACCTGCACGGCGCCAAACACGCATACGACCCATTGGCACCAAGGCAGAAGCGACTCTCATCGCTGAAGACGACACGTCTCCATTCGTCCCTCCATTCATGCCTGCCGCGACACCACTGGAGGCGGGCTGCACGATGTTGGGGCGTGAGCGGAAGACGGCCTAACGGCGTGCGGGAGCGTAGCCCAGCTTCATGGAGACGGTTGCGAATGGTCCTCGCCGATACCCCAGGAGCAACAGTGTCCCTAATTTGCTGGGAAGTGGCGGTGCGGTCCCCTACGGCACTGCATAGGATCCTACGGTCTTGGCGTGCATCCGTGCGTCGCTGCGGTCCGGTCCCAGGTCGACGGGCACGTGCACCTTCCGCCGACCACTGGCGACAACATCGATGTACTGTGGAGACCTCACGCCCCACGTGTTGAGCAATTCGGCGGTACGTCCACCCGGCCTCCCGCATGCCCACTATACGCCCTCGCTCAAAATCCGTCAACTGCACATACGGTTCACGTCCACGCTGTCGCGGCATGCTACCAGTGTTAAAGACTGCGATGGAGCTCCGTGTGCCACGGCAAACTGGCTGACACTGACGGCGGCGGTGCACAAATGCTGCGCAGCTAGCGCCATTCGACGGCCAACACCGCGGTTCCTGGTGTGTCCGCTGTGCCGTGCGTGTGATCATTGCTTGTACAGCCCTCTCGCAGTGTCCGGAGCAAGTATGGTGGGTCTGACACACCGGTGTCAATGTGTTCTTTTTTCCATTTCCAGGAGTGTATATAGGGTGGTCCATTGATAGTGACCCGGCCAAATATCTCACGAAATAAGCATCAAACGAAAAAACTACGAACGAAACTCGTCCAGCTTGAAGGGGGAAATCAGATGACGCTGTGGTTGGCTCGCTAGATGGCGCTGCCATAGGTCAAACGGATATCAACTGCGTTTTTTTTTTTTTAGATAGGAATCCACAGTTTTTATTACATATTCGTGCAGTACGTAAAGGTATATGAATGTTTTAGTTGGACCACTTTTTTCGCTTTGTGATAGATGGCGATGTAATAGTCACAAACGTATAAGCACGTGGTATCACGTATCAGTCCGCCAGTGCTGACGGTATTTGCTTTGTGATACATTACCCGTGTTAAAATGGACCGTTTACCGATTGCGGAAAAGGTCGATGTCGTGTTGATACGTGGCTATTGTGATCAAAACGCCCAACGGGCATGAACTATGTATGCAGCTCGGAAACCTGGACGCCATCACCCAAGTGTCCGGACCGTTCGCCGGATAGTTACGTTATTTAGGGAAACAGGAAGTGTTCAGTCAAATGTGAAACGTCAACCATGACCTGCAACAAATGACGATGCCCAAGTAGGTGTTTTAGCTGCTGTCGCGGCTAATCCGCACATCAGTAGCAGACAAATTGCACGAGATCGGGAATCTCAAAAACGTCGGTGTTGAGAATGCTACATCAACATCTATTGCACCCATACCATATTTCTATGCACCAGGAATTGCATGGCGACGACTTTGAACGTCGTGTACAGTTCTGCCACCGGGCACAAGAGAAATTATGGGACGATGACAGATTTCTTGAACGCGTTCTATTTAGCGACGAAGCGTCATTCACCAACAGCGGTAACGTAAACTGGCATAATATGCACTATTGGGCAACGTAAAATCCAAGATGGCTGCGACAAGTGGAACATCAGCGACATTGGCGGGTTAATGTGTGGTGCGGCATAATGGGAGGAAGGATAATTGGCCCCCATTTTATCGATGGCAGTGGAGAGCTGCATCACACCAGTCTCAGGGCTGAAGACCACAACAACAACAACAGTCTAAATGGTGCAATGTATGCTGATTTCCTAGGTAATGTTCTACGGATGTTACTACAAGATGTTTCACTGCATGACATAAATGGCAATGTACTTCCAACATGATGGATGTGCGGCACATAGCTCGCGTACAGTTGAAGCGGCACTGAATAGCATATTTCATGACAGTGGATTGGTCGTCGAAGCACCATACCATGGCCCGCACGTTCACCGGATCTGACGTCCCCGGATTTCTTTCTGTGGGGAAAGTTGAAGGATATTTGCCATCGTGATCCACCGACAACGCCTGACAACATGCGTCAGCGCATTGTCAATGTATGTGCAAACATTACGGAAAGCTAACTACTCGCTGTTGAGTGGAATGTCGTTACACGTATTGCCAAATGCATTGAGGTTGACGGACATCATTTTGAGCATTTATTGCATTAATGTGGTATATACAGATAATCACGCTATAACAGCATGCATTCTCCAAAATGATAAGTTCACAAAGGTACATGTATCACATTGGAACAACCGAAATAAAATGTTCAAACGTACCTATGTTCTGTATTTTAATTTTAAAAAACTACCTGTTACCAACTGTTCATCTAAAATTGTGAGCCATATGTTTGTGACTATTACAAAGCCATCTATCACAAAGTGAAAAAAGTGGTCCAACTAAAACATTCATATTTCTTTATGTACTACACGAATATGTAATAAAATGGGCGTTCCTATTTTAAAAAAACGCAGTTAATATCCGTTTGATCTATGGCAGCGCCATCTAGCGGGCCAACCATAGCGCCATCTGGTTTCCCCCTTGAAGCTAGACAAGTTTCGTTCTTTGTAGTTTTTTCGTTTGAGGCTTATTTCGTGAGATATTTGGCCCGGTCACGATCAGTGGACCACTCTGTATATTGTGAAGCTACCGTGACGATCCCTAGCTCTTTAAATAAGTGTCTGCAGGATGATCTTGGATGAGCTCTAGCAATTATTCTGACTACACACTTTTGTGCAATGGACAGTCTTTTACTCAATCATGCTTTACCCCAGAATATGATGCCATACGAAAGCAGAGAATGAAAATAGGATTGGTAAGCTAAATTACTGAGATGTATATCGCAAAATTTGCAATGACCCTAATAGCATAAGTAGATGAACTCAAACGTTTCAGCAGATCTTCAGTGTGTTTTTTCCAGTTCAACCCCTCATCAATGCATGCACCTAAAAATTTTGAATATTCTACCTTAGCTACCGATTTCTGATCGAAGTCTATATTTATTAATGGTGTCATTCCATTTACTGTGTGGAGCTGTATACACTGTGTTTTGTCAAAGTTTAATGAGAGCCCATTTGCAGAGAACCAATTAATGATTTTCTGAAAAATATCATTTACAATTTCATCAGTTATTTATTGTCTGTTGGGTGTGATAGCTATACTTGTATCATTGGCAAAAAGTACCACCATTGCATCTTCGTGAATGGCAAGTCATTCATATGTATAAAGAACAGCAGAGGACCCGAGATCGAACCTTGCGGCATCCCATTCTTGATTGTTCACCAGTTTGAGAAATTACCAGTTTTTGCATATTATGTGAACTGCTTATTCCAACTTTCTGCACTCTTCCAGTTAGGTATGATTTAAACCATTTGAGCGCCTTCCCATTCATACCACTGTACTTGAGCTTATCTAGAAGTATTCCATGATTTATACAATCAATAGCCTTTGAGAGATCACAAAAAATCCCATCAGGTGACTTCCAGTTAATCAGAGCAATTTATATTTCATTAGTGAAAGTATATATAGCATTTTCCGTTGAAAAATCTTTCTAGAAACCAAACTGACATTGTGTTAAAACTTTATTTTTACAAAGGTGTGAAGCTACTGTACAATACATTACTTTTTCAAGAATTTTGGATAAGGTAGTCAGAAGAAAGACTGGGTGGTAGCTGTTGACATCTACATCTACATTTATACTCCGCAAGCCACCCAACGGTGTGTGGCGGAGGGCACTTTACGTGCCACTGTCATTACCTCCCTTTTCTGTCCCAGTCGCGTATGGTTCGCGGGAAGAACGACTGTCTGAAAGCCTCCGTGCGCGCTCGAATCTCTCTAATTTTACATTCGTGATCTCCTCGGGAGGTATAAGTAGGGGGAAGCAATATATTCGATACCTCATCCAGAAACGCACCCTCTCGAAACCTGGCGGGCAAGCTACACCGCAATGCAGAGCGCCTCTCTTGCAGAGTCTGCCACTTGAGTCTGCTAAACATCTCCGTAACGCTATCACGGTTACCAAATAACCCTGTGACGAAACGCGCCGCTCTTCTTTGGATCTTCTCTATCTCCTCCGTCAACCCGGTCTGGTACGGATCCCACACTGATGAGCAATACTCAAGTATAGGTCGAACGAGTGTTTTGTAAGCCACCTCCTTTGTTGGTGGACTACATTTTCTAAGGACTCTCCCAATGACTCTCAACCTGGTACCCACCTTACCAACAATTAATTTTATGTGATCATTCCACTTCAAATCTTTCCGAACTCATACTCCCTGATATTTTACAGAAGTAACTGCTACCAGTGTTTGTTCCGCTATCATATAATCATACAATAAAGGATGCCTCTTTCTATGTATTCGCAATACATTACATTTATCTATGTTAAGGGTCAGTTGCCACTCCCTGCACCAAGTGCCTATCCGCTGCAGATGTTCCAGCATTTCGCTACAATTTTCTAATGCTGCAACTTCTCTGTATACTACAGCATCATCCGCGAAAAGCCGCATGGAACTTCCGACACTATCTACTAGGTCATTTATATATATTGTGAAAAGAAATGGTCCCATAATACTCCCCTGTGGCACGCTAGAGGTTACCTTAACGTCTGTAGACGTCTCTCCATTGATAACAACATTCTGTGTTCTGTTTGCTAAAAACTCTTCAATCCAGCCACACAGCTGGTCTGATATTCCGTAGGCTCTTACTTTGTTTATCAGGCGACAGTGCGGAACTGTATCGAACGCCTTCCGGAAGTCAAGGAAAATAGCATCTACCTGGGAGCCTGTATCTAATATTTTCTGGGTCTCATGAACAGATTAAGCGAGTTGGGTCTCACACGATCGCTGTTTCCGGAATACATGTTGATTCCTACGAGTAGATTCTGAGTTTCCAAAAACGACATGATACGCGAGCAAAAAACGTGTTCTAAAATACTACAACAGATCGACGTCAGAGATATAGGTCTATGGTTTTGCACATCTGCTCGACGACACTTCTTGAAGACTGGGACTACCTGTGCTCTTTTCCAATCATTTGGAACCTTCCGTTCCTCTAGAGACTTGCGGTACACGGCTGTTAGAAGGGGGGCAAGTTCTTTCGCGTACTCTGTGTAGAATCGAATTGGTATCCCGTCAGGTCCAGTGGACTTTCCTCTGTTGAGTGATTCCAGTTGCTTTTCTATTCCTTGGACACTTATTTCGATGTCAGCCATTTTTTCGTTTGTGCGAGGATTTAGAGAAGGAACTGCAGTGCGGTCTTCCTCTGTGAAACAGCTTTGGAAAAAGGTGTTTAGTATTTCAGCTTTACGCGTGTCATCCTCTGTTTCAATGCCATCATCATCCCGGGGTGTCTAGATATGCTATTTCGAGCCACTTACTGATTTAACGGAAGACCAGAACTTCCTAGGATTTTCTGTCAAGTCGGTACATAGAATTTTACTTTCGAATTCACTGAACGCTTCACGCATAGCCCTCCTTACGCTAACTTTGACGTCGTTTAGCTTATGTTTGTCTGAGATGTTTTGACTGCGTTTAAACCTGCAGTGAAGCTCTCTTTGCTTTCGCAGTAGTTTCCTAACTTTGTTGTTGAACCACGGTGGGTTTTTCCCGTCCCTCACAGTTTTACTCGGCACGTACCTGTCTAAAACGCATTTTACGATTGCCTTGAACTTTTTCCATAAACACTCAACATTGTCAGTGTCGGAACAGAAATTTTCGTTTTGATCTATTACTCTTGCTAAACAGATAAACCTTCCTCCCTTTTTTATATTCCTATTAACTTCCATATTCTGGGATGCTGCAACAGCCTTGTGATCACTGATTCCCTGTTCTGCACTTACAGAGTCGAAAAGTTCGGGTCTGTTTGTTATCAGTAGGTCCAAGATGTTATCTCCACGAGTAGGTTCTCTGTTTAATTGCTCGAGGTAATTTTCGGATAGTGCACTCAGTATAATGTCACTCGATGCTCTGTCCCTACCACCCGTCCTAAACATCTGAGTGTCCCAGTCTATATCTGCTAAATTGAAATCTCCACCTAAGACTATAACATGCCGAGAAAATTTAAGTGAAATGTATTCCAAATTTTCTCTCAGTTGTTCTGCCACTAATGCTGCTGAGTCGGGAGGTCGGTAAAAGGAGCCAACTATTAACCTAGCTCGGTTGTTGAGTGTAACCTCCACCCATAATAATTCACAGGAACTATCCACTTCTACTACAGGATAAACTACTACCAACAGCGACAAACACACCATCACCGATTGCATACAATCTATCCTTTCTAAACACCGTCTGTGCCTTTGTAAAAATTTCGGCAGAATTTGTCTCTGGCTTCAGCCAGCTTTCTGTACCTATAACGATTTCAGCTTCGGTGCTTTCTATCAGCGCTTGAAGTTCCGGTACTTTACCAATGCAGCTTCGACAGTTTACAATTACAATATCGATTGCTGCTTGGTCCCCGCATGTCCTGACTTTGCCCCGCACTCTTTGAGGCTGTTGCCCTTTCTGTACTTTCCCGAGGCCATCTAACCTAAAAAACCGCCCAGTCCACGCCACACAACCCCTGCTACTCGTGCAGCCGCTTGCTGCGTGTAGTGGACTCCTGACCTATCCAGCGGAACCCGAAACCCCACCACCCTATGGCGCAAGTCGAGGAATCTGCAGCCCACACGGTCGCAGAACCGTCTCAGCCTCTGATTCAGACCCTCCACTTGGCTCTGTACCAAAGGTCCGCACTCAGTCCTGTCGACGATGCTGCACATGGTGAGCTCTGCTTTCATCCCGCTAGAGAGACTGGCAGTCTTCACCAAATCAGATAGCCGCCGGAAGCCAGAGAGGATTTCCTCCAATCCATAGCGACACACATCATTGGTGCCGACATGAGGGACCACCTGCAGATGGGTGCACCCTGTACCCTTCATGGCATCCGGAAGGACCCTTTCCACATCTGGAATGACTCCCCCCGGTATGCACACGGAGTGCACATTGGTTTTCTTCCCCTCTCTTGCTGCCATATCCCTAAGGAGCCCCATTACGTGCCTGACGTTAGAGCTCCCAACTACCAGTAAGCCCACCCCCTGCGACCGCCCGGATCTTGCAGACTGAGGGGCAACCTCTGGAACAGGACAAGCAGCCATGTCCGGCCAAAGATCAGTATCAGCCTGAGACAGAGCCTGAAACCGGTTCGTCAGACAAACTGGAGAGGCTTCCTGTTCAGCCCTCCAGAATGTCTTTCGCCCCCTGCCACACCTCGAGACGACCTCCCACTCCACCACAGGTGAGGGATCAGCCTCAATGTGGGCAGTATCCCGGGCATCCACAGTCGTAGTCCGACCGGGGGATGCGTGGGACGAGCTGGCAGTTCCTAACAAACCCCCATCCGGACTCGTACAGTGATGCCCATTGGCAACAGCCTCAAGCTGTGTGACCGAAGCCAACACTGCCTGAAGCTGGGACAGACATATCCCCTTTTTTATGCAGTGGTTTAACAATGGCATACTTCACTCTATCTGGAAAATACCCTGCTTCAGAGAGCTATTACATATGTGGCTAAGAATCCCACTTATCTCTTGGGAACAAGCTTTTATTATCCTGCTGGAAATGCCATCAATTCCGTGTGTGCTTTTATTCTTGAGAGAGTTTATTATCTTCCTAATTTCAGAAGGAGAGGTGGGTGGAATTTCAATTGTATCAAATTGTGTAGGTAAGGCCTCTTACATTAACTGCCTTGCTTCTTCTAATGAAGATTTAGATCCTATTTTCTCTATAACATTTAAAAAAATGATTATTCAAAATATTTTCGACTTCTGGCTTGTTGTTTGTCAAGTTTCCATTTGCTCTGATGGTAATGCTGTCATCTTTTACTCTTGGGTGCCCTGTCTCCCTTGTAATAATATTCCAAATTGTTTTGATTTTGTTATCAGAGGTATTAATCTCAGACATGATACATATGCTTCTGGACTTTTTCATAACCTTTCCTAATGTAGCACAGTAGTTTTTATAATATTTGGCTGTTTCTGGGTCATTACTCTTTCTTGATATTAGATGTAGTTCCATTTTGTGGTTACAAGATATTTTTATTCCTTTAGTAAGCCAACGTTTATTGCATGGTTTCTTATAATTAGATTTAACTACTTTCTTGGGGAAGCAGTTTTCAAATTCTCTTACAAGTGTATCTTGAAATAAGTTATTTTTTAAATTAGCATCGGTTTCCTTGTACACCTCATTCCAGTCTAACTGCTGAAATTTCTAATTGTTGAGTCATCAATTGAATGCACAACTTTGGAGGGTAGTTTTGAATTACTGAATGGAGCTATGTCATATACTGTAACTAGCTGAGCACCATGATCAGAAAGGCCATTCTCAACAGGACAAGAATTTATGTTTTTAAACTTATCTTGGTCTATAAAAGTGTTATCTATCAATGTGCTGCTCTCCTTTACTACCCGAGTAGGAAATTTTTATGACAGATGTCAAATTGAAAGAACCAAGCAAGACTTTCAGGTCAGTCTTCCTATTACACTCTTTCAGTGAATCAACGTTGAAGTCCCCACAAATAATAATTTGGTTTTCCCTATCTGACAGATAGCACAACAAGGCATCCAAGTTCTCCAGGAATAAATGAAAGTTTCCTGAAGGGGACCTACATACCGTTACAATTATAAAAGAGCCCTCCTTCAATTTAAGTTGACAGGCACATGTTTCTGTATGTTGCTCCAGACAAAACTTTTTTGTATCTAAGCTTTTTACACAGTAATAACTTTTGATATATATGGCAACTCCTCCTCACACCTTATTCTCTCTACTCATATGTGCAGCTAGTTTATAACCACTGATATTTACCTATTCCATATCAGACACAATGTGATCCTCAGACAGGCATAGTTTATCTATTTCATTATCAGATTCAATGTCATCTAAACAAACCAGGAGCTCATCTACTGTATTCTTCAATCCCAGAATATTTTGGTGAAAAATGGTAACATTATTTTTTACTTTTGTGAGAATCTACTTTTTTCTTCAATCTGCCAATATTTTGGTTAAATATGGTAACATTATTATTTATTTTACTGTTGTGAGAATCTTGTGAGTTTTGGACCTCCTTAGCAGCTGCCTGCCTGAACTGCTCATTGGACACTGATATTAGCCTAAAAAAGAGGTACATCAATGAGTACTAGTGTCCCCCCTTATGGATTTCGCTAACAACCCTGCCAGTTTACCCTTCCCTTTCCTATTGAGATGTAGGCCATGCCTTGTGAAATCCCCCCTATCAATAGCCTCGACAGGGACCAATTCAATGTCTGAAAGAGTGGCTGCCCTTCGCAACTGATCCAACTCCGTATTTCCCTCCTGACAGAGTGGTTCAACTGGGGCTGATCATGCCGCACGAACACAGGCACCAGCCCAACATTGGTAAGGATTGTTGCAGAGGCTATTAGTATAGTAGACAACCAACCAGTTGCAGTAAACAGTGGTTATCAATTAAACTTTACCATGGTTTCAACAGATTTAGAGCCTTCTTCCTCAGAAAGACAAACTTCACATTTGCCACCAGTCACTAAAGCCATCTTCACATGAAATGTGTCAGCTGCAGTTTGTACATTCTTAACTGACTGATTGCTAATACTGACTGATTGCTAGTGTGAATTTTGTTTGTACGTCTGAGGAAGATGGGTTTAAATCCGTTGAAACCATGGTAAAGGTTAATTGAAAAGCACCATTTATTGCAACTGGTTGCCTGTCTATTACACCTGCTGCTCTAATATTTAAGCATCTTGGATAACATGTGAAACGAGAATTGCTATGAGTTTGTAACAATGTATGTGAAAAAATTACAGTTTACTTTTATACTGAGAATGGGAATTTTCATAAACTGTTGACTTATCTTTCCCTCAGCTGCTAGATTAATAATATGCTTTTCCAGCTTCTGTCGAAATATCAAATACGTTAAGGGTTAGTGAGACGAATATTTACAACTCCTACTGTATCTTGGTGAAAGAGACAGATGTCAACATGGTGACAAGGGGAAGACACTGGTAAGATTTCTCTGAAAAAAAAAAAATGTTATGATAAGTCTAGGGAAAATAAGTTGGTACTTCTGTTGAAATTTCAGCAGAGTCCTACACCACAGTGTATTTTTAAAAACTAATGATGTGAATTGAAACTGTCCAATGGATTTTGTTTCTGTATCTCAATAACATAGGATATGTGAAAACAAACATCAGTATGTAGTATGCCACTTTTCTTTCCCATCCCTATGCAGAATGAAGGCTTATACTTTTTCACCACAAATATCTTCTAGTTCATCAAAGAGTTTGGTAATCTTTTTACACTTTGATGGGCAGTTGACAGGATTTTACTAATTTACCTGTTTTTTTAAAAATCTATATCATGCATTATTAAAAACACACTGGGTTATAAGATTCCACTGAAATTTCAACAGAAGTAGCTATTCATTTTCGCCAGTCTTATTACTCCCTTTATTTTTCTTCAGAGAGACGTTATCAGAGACGACTTTGAGTAATACATAAGTTCCCTTGTTGCCATGTTCGAATCTGTCTTTGTCACCAAAACACAGCAGAGTTTTTAAATATGTATCTCATTAACATTCTAATGCAGCTGAAACTGCAACGGAATCATGAAACATAATTTGATCGAAAGAAAAGTCAATAGTTTATGAAAATGTTCATTCTCAGTATAAAAATGAACTTCAGTTTCCTCCCTATATTGTTCAAAACCCACAGCAGTTCTCGCTTCACCAGCTATTGATGGCACTTAAATAGTATATTATTTCATCGAAAAAATCTGTAGTCGCTTCAGTATCGATTTAGATATGAAGTTTCACATATTAATCATATAGATAAATGCTCTCCTCTTTCCATACTATCAGCTGATAAAATTTTGCTTCAGTACCTGAAACCGTTAACAAGATACGAGGAATTCTGTGAACACGTGATTACAGCTTTTTCGTTGGCACGCGAGTTCAGGCTGAAGCACTTTACATAAATCGATTTTCTCGAGATTAGTGGCAGAGCGCAATATCCTTTCAAGTTTAAAGAATAATTCAAAATGTTAGCTACATTTTATATGCAGTGACATACGATCTAGCATGCACCAAACGCAAATTCATAACGACCTCCATTTTTCAATGGAAACTTTCCAAAATTCTTGCAGTAGTTTAATTAATCCTAAAATATCACGATAAATATGACCATTAACGAAAGACAGTTCGTCATGAAGCTAATGAATTAAGCTATGAGATGTATCACAATCAAATTTTTTATCGAATAGTTTCTTTACAATTCGTTGCGAAAGACTGCAGTTTGACCAGCTTGCGCATCTTGCCGTTCATGAAGTGAAGCCAGCTAGTTAGCTTCCACGTTGAGTGTGAGAGATTCCGCATGTGAGGTAGCTGTCACCCCCATCTGCTGGTCAGATGTTATGTAAGCCATCTAACAAATTTATGGCGAACCTTACTCCGTGTGAGAAAGGTTTAAGGGAACAGAGTGATTAGCTATGTCACAGTGCAACTTCAGGCCTATGATAGTGCATCAAGGCAGTGGTGGACAAAACCTGCAGACGCCTGGGATGGTGAAACTAAGTGAGGCACCTTGTCTGGTAAGAAAATGACCTGTCTGTAGAGTACATTTTGTAAAAAACGGTTAATATAGGTGTAATGTCTGATGAAAAACCAGCTATTTATAATGTGAGTAATCTACACAGTAGTAACTCTAATATTCACATTTAAAGATATAAGTGAGAATACCATTCATCAGTTAGCACAACCACCATCAAGAAGAGCACAAAGAAATAAGAGAGAATCAGAATAAGAAAGTTACCTTTTATTTTACATGTCTGGAACAAAGCTTCCACAATTACAATACCAACTACTTGATGATTAATATTCTTTTAGTACATGCTTTTGTGCCTTTATGTTACTGGAATTCACAATATAATCATGGAATCTACTTCACTTGAAACTTTTCTTAAAGCTGAAAAAAAATATTGATCATAGACTGAAGATAAATTTATATTGGTTTCAGCTTATAAAAACTTTTGCATGATGCGACTGGAGCTAAATGGTCAGGAATATTGGATTGTAAATGGTGTACAATGTACTGATTCACTGACATCCCATTTAATTATAAATTGGAGCATTTCTTGGGCTCGCCATCTAGGAGCAATGTCCACACTTGTATCATTTGCATGTAGATGCCTATGATACATCTTTATTTCTTGCAGCGCCTGATGCTTATCAAACTCATCGTATATTTGTACCAGATTCTCTACTGCTTCAGACAGAGCATTTTATGTAGAATAATTGCGTCTAGCAGAGAACTGCTGATCATTCTACAGTTTTTAAGTTCCATCAACGTTTTACAAAAATTCTAAAAAAAAAAAATAAACACATTCACTGACAACTGATTTGGGAAGTAGGTACGTAAGATTATACTTTGCATACTTATGAGGCCTCAAACAGCAAACTGTCTCTAATTTACTGAACATATTCTGGCCTTGTTTGGAGCTTGATTAACAATCAGGACCAGAGGCCCAGGGCCTGCTGCCCCTCCATTCCTCTGGTTGGTTTAAATTGTGCACCACATAGACTTACTGGGAGCTGTGTCACTCTTGTTCAGCTTTGCACTACTATGTAATTGCAGCAACTGAGTGTACTGATCAGTATGTTTTAATTAAATTATGGGTGTAGATAGGTGGAACAGTTCATTGATAATAATAATGTAATGTTTCATCTTCACTTAGCCTAAATTCTTTTGCTCTTTCATCCAAGTAAACTCATCTTCCGCTGAACCCACCTTTCTCCTACTGCGAGTACACGGAGTTAAAGATGTATCACTGGCACAACATGATCTACTGAAGTCCTTATTAGAAATCTCCAACATATGAAAATAGACACGAAGCCCACGCCTACTACAGTAGTACAAGTTTATATGCCAACTAGCTCTGCAGATGACAAAGAAAATGATGAAATGTATGATGAGATAAAAGAAATTATTCAGATAGTGAAGGGAGACGAAAATTTAATAGTCATGGGTGACTGGAATTCAATAGCAGGAAAAGGGAGAGAAGTAAACGTAGTAGGTGAATATGGATTGGGGATAAAAAATGAAAGAGGAAGTCGCCTGGTAGAATTTTGCACAGAGCATAACTTAATCATAGCTAACACTTGGTTCAAGAATCATAAACGAAGGTTGTATACATGGAAGAAGCCTGGAGATACTAGAAGGTATCAGATTATATAATGGTAAGACAGAGCTTTAGGAATCAGGTTTTAAATTGTAAGGCGTTTCCAGGGGCAGATGTGGACTCTGACCATAATCTATTGGTTAAGAACTGTACATTAAAACTGAAGAACTTGTAAAAAGGTGGGAATTTAAGGAGATGGGACTTGGATAAACTGAAAGAACCAGAGGTTGTCCAGAGTTTCAGGGAGAGCATAAGGGAACAATTGATAGGAATGGGGGAAAGAAATATAGTATAAGAAGAGTCGGTAGCTTTGAGAGATGAAGTAGTGAAGGCAGCAGAGGATCAAGTAGGTAAAAGACGAAGGCTAGTAGAAATTCTTGGGTAACAGAAGATATACTTAATTTAATTGATGAAGGGAGAAAATATAAAAATGCAGTAAATGAAGCAGGCAAAAAGGAATACAAGCGTCTCAAAAATGATATCGACAGGAAGTGCAAAATGGCTAAGCAAGGATAGCTGGAGGACAAATGTAAGGATGTAGAGGTTTACCTCACTATGGATAAGATGGATACTGCCACAAGGAAAATAAAAGAGACGTTTGGAGAAAAGAGAACCATTTGTATGAATGTCAAGAGCTCAGATGGAAACCCAGTTCTAAGCAAAGAAGGGAAAGTAGAAAGGTGGTGGAAGGAGTATAAAGAGGGTCTATACAAGGGCAATGTACTTGAGGACAATATTATGGGAATGGAAGAGGATGTAGATGAAGATGAAATAGAAGATATGATCCTACGTGAAGAGTTTGACAGAGCACTGAAAGATCTGAGTCGAAACAAGGCCCCAGGAGTAGACAACATTCCATTAAAACTATTGACAGTTTTGGGAGAGCCTGTCCTGACAAAACTCTACCATCTAGTGAGCAAGATGTATGAGACATGCGAAATATCCTCAGACTTCAAGAAGAATATAATAATTCCAATCGCAAAGTGAGCAGGTGTTGACAGATGTGAAAATTACCGAACTATCAGTTTAATAAGTCACAACTCCTAAACACTAACGCGAATTCTTTACAGACGAATGGAAAAACTGGTAGAAGCCGACCTCGGACAATATCAGTTTGGATTTCGTAGAAATGTTTGAACGCGTGAGGCAATATTGACACTATAACTTATCTTAGAAAATAGATTAAGGAAAGGCAAACCTACGTTTCCATCATTTGTAGACTTAGAGAAAGCTTTTGACAATGTCGACTGGAATACTTCTTTCAAATTCTGAAGGTGGCAGGGTTAAAATACAGGGAGCAAAAGGCTATTTACAATTTGTACAGAAACCAGATGGCTGTTATAAGAGTCGAGGGGCAAGAAAGGGAAGCAGTGGTTGGGAAGGGAGTGAGATAAGGTTGTAGTCGCTCCCTGATGTTATTCAATCTGTATATTGAGCAAGCAGTAAAGGAAACAAAAGTAAAATTCGGAGTAGGAGAAGAAATAAAAATTTTGAGGTTCACCGATGACATTGTAATACTGTCAGAGACAACAAAGGACTTGGAAGAGCAGTTGAATGGAATGGACAGTGTCTTGAAAGGAGGATACAAGATGAACATCAACAAAAGCAAAACGGGGATAATGGAATGTAGTCGAATTAAGTCGGGTGATGCTGAGGGAATTAGATTAGAAAATGAGACACTTAAAGCAGTAACGGAGTTTTGCTATTTGGGGAGCAAAATAACTGATGATGGTCGAAGTAGAGTGGATATAAAAAGTAGACTGGCAATGGCTAGGAAAGCGTTTCTGAAGAAGAGAAATTTGTTAATATCGAGTATAGATTCAAGTGTCAGGAAGTCGTTTCTGAAAGTATTTGTATGGAGTGTGGCCATGTATGGAAGTGAAACATGGACGATAAATAGTTTGGACAAGAAGAGAATAGAAGCTTTTGAAATGTGGTGCTACCGAATAAAGCTGACGATTAGATGGGTAGATCATATAACTAATGAGGAGGTATTGAATAGAATTGGGGAGAAGAGGAGTTTGTGGCACAACTTGACTAGAAGAAGGGATCGGTTGGTTGCACATGTTCTGGGGCATCAAGAGATTACCAATTTAGTATTGGAGGGCAGCGTGGAGGGTAAAAATCGTAGAGGGAGACCAAGAGATGAATACACTAAACAGATTCAGAAGGATGTAGGTTGCAGCAGGTACTGGGAGATGAAGAAGCTTGCACAGGATAGAGTAGCATGGAGAGCTGCATGAAACCAGTCTCAGGACTGAAGAACACAACAACAACAACAACATGAAATTTTTCAGACACTACAACATCTATACACGTATCTCATTAAAACTCTCAAGTCTAGCCTATGTAGCCAAAATACGTCTCATCACAGCCACAGTAATTTACGTAGAGTGGTTCTTGAAGATATGCAAATATTTTAATATGTTATTCTACAAGTAAAACTAAAGAAAAATGTTCATATAAACATAGGTCCGCAAATGTTTAGTTACGGAGTTATGGCTAATAAAACATTTTGCCTCAAGTTTAGCAACTTCACTAATATGAAGCCATCGCAAAATTTTATGAGGTTAAAGTAAAGCACGGTTTCCATTTAATTTGTTGTTATTGGTCTGGTGAATCTAATAATACATGTCCTAGTCGTAGTTTATGAGGACAAAGTCAATACACGTGAGGCATTACTTGCATTATGAATGCAGTGGACGAAATTAAGAACAATCTTGTGAAACTGAAACGAGTAACAAAATCTCTTCATACACATGTAGCTAAATGCATTGAACTCGGTGGAGACATTTTTGAACATTTATTGTGAATGTATTGTGAAATTTATGTACACTGTACAGCTTCCTTAACACTGAGCTTTGTTTTTTTCGGTTTAATACGAATTCACCTGTGCTATGGTATTAATAAAAGCAGATTATCTGACACAGTCATAGAGTTTCAGTTAACGTTATTAACATCATTTTCCCAAAATTAAATTCTCTACAACTTCTGTTGAAAACTTTGTGCAATTGTCTGGAATTTAAAAAACAAATTGAGCCAAGTAGTTAATAAATTAAAAATTTTAGGAAATTACGTCTTTGATTCTCTGCATGTTCTGATAAACTACTGCAGATATACCTTTGGGACATGTTTTATTACATTCACCAGATCAGTACCAACAAAATAAATGGAAATCGTGCTTTACTTTAACCTCATACAGTTTTTCAATGGCTTCATATTAGCAAAGTTGCTAAACTTCAGGCAAAATCTTTCATTAGCCGTAACTCCATAACTAAAAATTTGCAGACCTATGTTTGTATGAACTTTTTTACTTGTAGAATAACAAATTAAAATATTTGAATATCTTCGTGTATCATCCTGTATAGCCTATAATGAAGAAGTAAAGTCAATCACAAATGACCTCTCAGCAAATGGAGGAACTGATAAAAGAAATTCAAACACTAACAATTAATGTTAGTCTTCACATAACCATCCTGTTTTGTAACGTAATTAAAATAATCTTTAGATCTTTTAACAGCTTGCAAATCAAACTCATTGCTACTGATTACTATGTAACGGATGTATTTCCGCTGCCTTAGCTGGACTTGAGAGTTTTAATGACAGACATGTTGCAATGTATAAAACATTTCATAAGTCGGAGATTGCTGATAAGGTCTTTGGTAAATCATGTTGTAACAGTGATGTGTAGATGCAAATGTATCTCTCTCATTCAACACTCATGCCCAGCTAAGGCAGCAGAAATACACATCACCACAGCCACAGTAATCCATTGCCATCAACACTGAGTGACATTCTGCAAGAAACAAAAACACAAGGGTTAGAATGGAGAAGGGTTTGGGCAGTTCCCTTCACAGCTTTATTGTTTATTCTCAACGAGCCAGTCGTCAAATCAACACTCCTGATAAGCTTGTAAACTACAGGATCAGTCACTAACTATTGCCACCAAGAATAACTCCGAAAGTGTGATAGGAGCTGAAAAGTTTGTGGGACAAAAAGTTGCATGGGACAACGGGGGCCACAATATGACGTTGGTTTTTTGTTGCAACGTGGGGTCGCTTCAGAGATATGAAGTCAACTTTGTTTTTTTTTTTAAATTGCATGCTATAGTTTTGTACTTATTTTCTGATAGCGGCTATCGAGACGAATCCAATGATGTGTAACTGTAATACCTTTGAAGATCAACGAATGTCACGAAGATGGCATGAACGTCCAGTCACAGAAGGTGTTCGGAGTGATGACCATTGGTACCAATGCAGTGCTGCAATCTACATATCATAGTTTGAGTGGTATTCCTTATCACATCAACACTTATCGAGGCACACACTCTTACAATTCTCTCTCACATATCTTCATGTGTAGTTGAAACGTCTTTATAATCCATGTCTTTTAGGAATCCCCACAAGAAAAAATCCAGAGGCATCAAGTCTGGCGAACGAGTCGGCCATGACACATCATCTCCGCTTCCAATCCAACGATTTGGGATTTGTCACTGCAACTCATTTCTTGCCATCAGCGAAATATATGCCGAACACCCCTCGTGTTGATACCACGTTCTGTTCCTTGTTCCTAAAGATATTTCTTCCAATAACAGACTTAATGTTTCTTGGATGAATGTGATGTACTTCCCACCATTAAGATTTCCTTCGATGAAATAGAGTCCTATAATTCTGTCTTCCAGAATCCCATACCATACATTCACCGACCACAGTTTTGGTGTGCAACTTGCCGCAGCCAACATGAATTTTCAGTTGCCCAGTAATGCATGTTATGCAAATCAACATTTCCTTGGTTCGTGAATGTAGCGTCGTCAGTAAATAAAATCAAATTAATAAATGTGTCATCCCTCTGAATCCGAAGTTGAGCCCATCGGCAGAATTCAATGCGACGCATACAATACGTACCAGTTAATTCTTGGTGGAGATTGATATGGTAAGGATAATATTTTTGGCGATGCAGAACACAAACAACACTACTCTGGCTCATGCCAGATCTCCTTGCTATTCGACGCGAACTAACACAAGGATCTCGAACCACAGTGGCAAGAGTACCAACTTTCGTTTCCTCGTTAGTAACTTTCCTTTGTCGGATATGTTTTCGATGCGTTAAAGATCCAGTTGTTCTCAATTTATCATGCACATATTTAAATGTACGACGTTTAGGGCGAGTACGTTGAGGATACCTCTCACTGAATTTCGATGGCATTCTCCGTAAATGAGAATCATATCGACTTGTTCTTCGAAGGAATACATCATTCACATTAGCTTGATTCGACAATACTAGTCTTACCGTTCCTATTAGTGTTGTATTGCGAAACCGTCGAATGGTGTTTACATGTCAATGGCACGTTAGATGGATACGCCGTATTCGGACAATATTTACTATTTGCACGATATATGAGAGAGAAGTGTCAGAGCATGTGCTTCGATAAGTGTCGAAGTGATAAGGAATACCACTCAATCCATGATAAGAAGATTGCAACACTGCATTAATACCAATTGTCATCACTTCGAACACCTCCTGTGAATGGACGTTCATGCCATCTTCGTGACATTCGTTGACCTTCAAAGGTATTGCAGTTACACATCATTGGATTCGTCTCGATAGCCGCTATCATAAAATAAGTACAAACCTATAGCATGCCGTTTAAAAAGAACAAAGCTGACCTTCGTATCTCTGAAGCGACCCCACCTAGCAACAAAAACCAACGTCATATTATGGCCCTCGTTGTCCCATGCAACATTTGTCCCACAAACTTTTCAGCTACTATCATACTTTCGGAGTTATTCTAGGTGGCAATAGTTAGTGACCCACCTTGTATAAACGTCCATTGTACATCTCCACCTGATTTAAACTGTTCTGTTGTACCACATCTTTTCATCCAAATAAACACACTTTCTGCTGGAACCAATTTTCTTCAGAAGAAAACTATTAGAGAACGAATTTGGTAAAGAGCTATTGGAATGAAAATCAAATGATAAAGGAACAGTGCAAGATATCGTGGTTCGAAAGGATTTCTATATTGTAAGAGATCAGGTTGCACGGTAATAACAGAGACAAAGTTTTGAAGCGATTTCTTCAGATCGGAAATAAGTGTAGGGGTGTGTTCCAAATTAAGTTAAGCAACACTTTCTGCATATTAGGCAGTAAAGGTCGTACAGGAGTAGACAAATTGGCAGTTATTTTAATGTATTTCTCAGCTTCAGGACACACAAATCATTTCACGAATGGTTTAGACTTCTTAGTAAGGCATCACCAGACGTTTTTAATCCATTGCACAGTAACTCGTCGACTGAACAGGCTAACAGAGGTGCTCGCAATGTCATGGTGAGCAGCTCTCATGGTCTAGTCACTGGAAGAGTTACTGTGTAACGGATTCAAAACATCTAGAGATGTCTTATTACGAAGTTGAATATGATCTTGATTCTATTAGTTTTACCCATGTTTGAAAAATGCAAGAAAAGAATTTTGTTGCATGCGGTCACTTTCTTCCCCTTCGACAGCACGCCTAACATACATATTCATAAGCTGGGGAATCGTTTCAAGAGTTTTCGAATGCCAGTAAAAAGAGTTTATCATTCCATTAAAACCATATTTTCTTCAGTATATCGACTGAATAAAAGTTTACAAGAATTCGTTGGCTGGTTTCGGAGAGGAGACCAAACAGCGAGGTCATCGATCCCATTGGATTAGGGAAAGATGGGCAAGCAATTTGGTTCCCTTTCAAAGGAAACATCCCGGCATTTGCCTGTAGCGATTTAGCGAAACCACGGAAAACTTAAATCAGGATGGCCGGATGTCGGTTTTGAACCGTCGTCCTCCCGAATGCGAGTCCAGTGTGCTTACCAGTATTAACTGTTTCAATATCTTGAACTTTTCACAAAATAAAATAAAATTAAAGTCCATTTATTTAGCATCCTTGGAGCTCATCATATAAAGTAATACATGATGTTACACACACAGATGAGCCAAAACATTATGACCACTGCCCATCGCAACGCTGGATGCAGCCTAGTGGCGTAGCGAGCACGTGACGCGGTAACAAATGTATGCAAGCGGAGGAGACACGGACGGGGGATCACCCGAGCCAAGATATGGACTTCAGATGGGGAAATCCATTGAGATAAGCGACTTTGACAAAGAGCAAATTATTATTACGCAGAGCCTGTGAACAAGTATCTCGACAACGGGGAAGCTGGTTGAATGTTCACTTGCTACTCTCGTGAGCATCCACGGAGAGAGGTAGGACAGTGAAGCCTCTAGGCGCTAAATAATTTCACGTCCACGGCTCTTCTCTGAACGTGAGGTCGGAGGCTTGTCTGCTCTCTAAAGTAGGGCATATGGTGATCTGTGGCTTCTCTTCCGAAAGAACAAAATGCTGGTGTACGCACAAGTGTTTCGGAGCACACCGTTCATCATACATTGTTGAACACGGAGTTGCGTAGCACACCACCCTTAAGTGTTCACAAGTTGATCCAACGACATAGTCGATTACGATTGCAGTGGACACGGGACAATCGGTCAATAGAAACGTGTCGGCTCTTCGGGTGAATCACAGTTTTGCTACATAGGTCGATGGCCGTCTCCACAAACCTCGTCATCGAAGTGAACGGCTGCTAGATACGTGCAGCGCGCCACGGACGCAGGCTGGTGAAAGTAATAGTATGCTATGGGAAACTTCTCCTGCGCTTGCACGGGAAGTGTGGTAGTAATCGAAAATACACTGACAGATGCGAACCACCGGCACCCCTTCATGCTTGATGCCTTCCCCGACGGCGATCTCATCTTTCAGTAGTATAACTGTCCGTGTCTCGGAGGCAGAACCGTGCTATAGTGGTTTGAGGAGCATTATAGTGAACTCACGTTGCAGTCTTCGCGACCAAATCCGCCTGATGTAAATCCTACGAAACCCATCTGGGTCACTATAGGGCGCCATCATCGCGTTCGCAAATCAGTGGCCCGTTATTTACGCGAATTACATGATCTGTGCGTAGACGTCTAATGACACATACCTCCACAAAGACACTAACAAACTGTCGGATCCCTGATACGCAGAATCAGTGATATATTTCGTTCCAAAGACGGACAAACAAGCTATTAAGCACGTGGTCATAATCTTTTAGCATCAGCGTAGAAAGTAGTACATTAAAAAAGGCTTAATATTATACAGGGCGTTTGTGTTAACTTGAAACGACTAAATATCTCGTAAACGACGCATCGTACCGACAGGGTGTTCTAGGTGAAACGTTAATACACTCCTGGAAATGGAAAAAAGAACACATTGACACCGGTGTGTCAGACCCACCATACTTGCTCCGGACACTGCGAGAGGGCTGTACAAGCAATGATCACACGCACGGCACAGCGGACACACCAGGAACCGCGGTGTTGGCCGTCGAATGGCGCTAGCTGCGCAGCATTTGTGCACCGCCGCCGTCAGTGTCAGCCAGTTTTCCGTGGCATACGGAGCTCCATCGCAGTCTTTAACACTGGTAGCATGCCGCGACAGCGTGGACGTGAACCTTATGTGCAGTTGACGGACTTTGAGCGAGGGCGTATAGTGGGCATGCGGGAGGCCGGGTGGACGTACCGCCGAATTGCTCAACACGTGGGGCGTGAGGTCTCCACAGTACATCGATGTTGTCGCCAGTGGTCGGCGGAAGGTGCACGTGCCCGTCGACCTGGGACCGGACCGCAGCGACGCACGGATGCACGCCAAGACCGTAGGATCCTACGCAGTGCCGTAGGGGACCGCACCGCCACTTCCCAGCAAATTAGGGACACTGTTGCTCCTGGGGTATCGGCGAGGACCATTCGCAACCGTCTCCATGAAGCTGGGCTACGCTCCCGCACACCGTTAGGCCGTCTTCCGCTCACGCCCCAACATCGTGCAGCCCGCCTCCAGTGGTGTCGCGACAGGCGTGAATGGAGGGACGAATGGAGACGTGTCGTCTTCAGCGATGAGAGTCGCTTCTGCCTTGGTGCCAATGATGGTCGTATGCGTGTTTGGCGCCGTGCAGGTGAGCGCCACAATCAGGACTGCATACGACCGAGGCACACAGGGCCAACACCCGCCATCATGGTGTGGGGAGTGATCTCCTACACTGGCCGTACACCACTGGTGATCGTCGAGGGGACACTGAATAGTGCACGGTACATCCAAACCGTCATCGAACCCATCGTTCTACCATTCCTAGACCGGCAAGGGAACTTGCTGTTCCAACAGGACAATGCACGTCCGCATGTATCCCGTGCCACCCAACGTGCTCTAGAAGGTGTAAGTCAACTACCCTGGCCAGCAAGATCTCCGGATCTGTCCCCCATTGAGCATGTTTGGGACTGGATGAAGCGTCGTCTCATGCGGTCTGCACGTCCAGCACGAACGCTGGTCCAACTGAGGCGCCAGGTGGAAATGGCATGGCAAGCCGTTCCACAGGACTACATCCAGCATCTCTACAATCGTCTCCATGGGAGAATAGCAGCCTGCATTGCTGCGAAAGGTGGATATACACTGTACTAGTGCCGACATTGTGCATGCTCTGTTGCCTGTGTCTATGTGCCTGTGGTTCTGTCAGTGTGATCATGTGATGTATCTAACCCCAGGAATGTGTCAATAAAGTTTCCCCTTCCTGGGACATTGAATTGATGGTGTTCTTATTTCAATTTCCAGGAGTGTATTAGCCCAGAACACAAAATTGTCTAATGTAATCCGGGATATTAGTAGAGGTTTCATCTATCTGCGTTGCAACTGGCCACATCCTTGCCACCCCGTCTGTATCAACGTAGTAAAATTTGTGTTTTCAAATGGGAACACCCCCCCCCCCATTTTGATTGCATATTCGGATTCTACGTCAGAAAGCACGTGCAATTTACTCAAACCACAGTTTTCCATTTGTGGTAGATGGCGCAGTAGTCGACAAATAATATGAAGTGTGCCTGTTTTTCCCAATCAGGGATCCACGCATTTGATTCTACATTTCATTTACGATGTAAATGTAAACCTTCGTGTTCTAACGGTTGATCTTTATATTTGAAAGTTACCTTATTGTTGCAAAATTGATTTACAATACTATATGGTTAACTCTATCAATGTCTAATTAAAAAGTAAGTTTAGAGTGGTCCAGGAACTACAAGGTGGATATCAACAGTTACAACACAAAGGTTTACATTACATCATAATTCAAATGTAGACCCAAATGTGTTGGTTCTTAATTGCAAAAACAGGCACACTTGATATTTGTCAATTACAGCGCCATCTAGCACGAATGAAAACAATGGTCTGAGTAAACTATACATATTTTTTGGCGTGGAATCCGAATATGAAATAAAAATTGGAGATTCCTATTCGAAAATACAAAGTTGAACCTGCCTACACAGGACATGATTGGGAGATGATCATTTGCATCACAGACAAACGTCCCATTTACTAATATTAACTTTTCACCTTGAACATTTTTGGAATATAATGTGAGATATTTGTCTCAAGTTAAAAACACTACCATGTTTATTGGCAAATAAAATATTCTTATAACATGAAACAAGGCACAACACAACAGTCAGAATATGCTAAAAGAGAATAATAAAAGGATTTTTATTATATATGTGCAAATCCATTTTTTTTTCAAATGAGCAGTTCATAGTAATGAAGAAAATAAGCTGTTCTGCTATGAATAATGATGATTCACCTGCTCATTGAAACTAAAAAATTTCTTGCTAATTCGATTTTTCACTTATTGTTTAAAGATGTGGACACCTGTATTCTTTTTACTCCTTTGGAGTAAAATAAACTTGATTGTTGGCTAATAAAGGGCGCTTTTTATACATAGCTTTTGTATTTATTTCTATGTGAAGATTTTATCTATTTATTGTTTTGTAACTATGTACTAGACTGTTGGACACAGAAAGTTCCTGACATGCCTTCAGAATACATATAATTTCAAAAATATAAATATGTCTTAATGCGCTATG
This sequence comes from Schistocerca piceifrons, assembly GCF_021461385.2. Lineage (NCBI taxonomy): Eukaryota > Metazoa > Arthropoda > Insecta > Orthoptera > Acrididae > Schistocerca > Schistocerca piceifrons. Next base: position 355,945,630 of record NC_060144.1, on the reverse strand, counting down.
CATGAGAGCAAAGTAGGAGCGTAACACTGTGTCATTAATAAGAGAATTTTTAAGCATTCTAAGAACAAAACAATAGTGACTTAATTTTTTGTTCAGCAATTCTGTAAAGGAGTGTTACACCTCAAGCAACTGAATCTGTACACGTAGTTTGAAAAGCGAAAGGAAATAAATGTTTATTCTTTTGAAAATTTGCAGTGCAGCACTTTTCTGTAATTCGAATTGACTTCACATCTTGCTTAGTAAGAGAGACAACGTAAATAATTTTGAAAAGACCGGCTTTGTTTTCATGACATATATGAAGAATAACTGGAAACATTGGTAGTTTCGCAGCTAACGGGCAGATGCATGTTGAAGGCGGTGGACAATGACCTCGATGGAGAAGACAAGAACAGCAATTGTAGAACCAACGGCGAGAGTGAGATAGGCGCCTGTGAGGTGG